>NC_053497.1:176319604-176619604 GCF_905171775.1 Rana temporaria | reverse complement strand
AATAGGGCCAGATTCACAAAAGAGATACGACGGCGTATCTCCTGATACGCCGTTGTATCTCTGTGATCCGCCCGTCGTAACTATGCGCCTGATTCATAGAATCACGTTGCGCATAGATCTTCCAAAGGGTGCAATTCTAGGCCGGCCGCTAGGTGGCGATTCCATTGCGGTCGGCGTAAAATATGTAAATGACTAGTTACAGCGGTTCACGAACATACGCTTTACCCGTCGCTCTAAATTTACGTTGTTTCCGTCGAGATACGCCGCGTAAAACTAGGGCTGCCCTCTAGGCGGCCTAGCCAATGTTAAGTATGGCCGTCGTTCCCGCGTCAACATTTTTAAATTCACGTCGTTTGCGTAAGTCGTACGTGAATGGCGCTGGATGCCATTTACGTTAACGTCGAAACCAACAACGTCCTTGCGACGTCATTTAGCGCAATGCACGTCGGGTAATTTGACGGACGGAGCATGCGCAGTACGTTCGGCACGGGAACGCGCCTAATTTAAATGGTGCCCGCCCCATTTGAATTAGGCGGGCTTGCGCCGAGCGGATTTACGCTACACCGCCGCAAGTTTACAGGTAATAGCTTTGTGAATCAGGCACTTACGCTGTAAACCTGCGGCGGTGTAACGTAAATGGGATACCAGTGCCCTTACCACTATACCACTGTGCCAACCAGTGCCCTTACCATTATACCACTGTGCCAACAGTGCCCTTACCACTATACCACTATGCCACTCAGTGCCCTTACCACTGTGCCACCAATGCCCTTACCACTATACCACTGTGCCACCCAGTGCCCTTACCATTAGGCCTCGTACACACGATCAGTCCGTCTGATGAGACCGGTCTGAAGGACCGTTGTCATCGGTTAACCGATGAATCTGACTGATGGTCCGTCACGCCCACACACCATCGGTTAAATAACCGATCGTGTCAGAACGCGGTGACGTGAAAACACGACGACGTGCTGGAAAAAAACGAAGTTCAATGCTTCCAAGCATGCGTCGACTTGATTCTGAGCATGCGTGGATTTTTAACCGATGGTCGTGCCTACTAACGATCGGTTTTGACCTATCGGTTAGGAATCCATCGGTTAAATTTAAAGCAAGTTGGCTTTTTTTTTTAACCTATGGTTAAATAACCTATGGGGCCCACACACGATCGGTTTTGACCGATGAAAACGGTCCGTCAGAGCGTTGTCCTCTGGTTAAATAACCTATGGGGCCCACACAAGATCGGTTTTGACCGATGAAAACGGTCCGTCAGAGCGTTGTCCTCTGGTTAACCTATTGTGTGTACGAGGCCTTATACCACTGTGCCACCAGTGCCCTTAACACTATATCACTGTGGCACCCAGTGCTCTTACCATTATACCATTGTGCCACCAGTGCACTTACCGCTTTACCACTGTGCCACCCAGTGGTCTTACCTTTATACCACTGTGCCAACCAGTGCCCTTACTGCTATACCACTGTGCCACCAGTGCCCTTACCACTATACCACTGTGCCACCCAGAACTCTTACCACTATACCACAGTGTCACCAGTGTCCTTACCATTATACCACTGTTCCACCAGTGCACTTACCACTATACCACTGTGCCACCAGTGCCCGCCCTTACCACTATACAACTGTGCCACCAAGACATAGGTGTGCGCTGCCTATTGCATTAGGGTGTGCACCCCAAAGCTCAAACATATTTGCATGTGTATATACAGTATACTGATGGTGTCAGGAGGGCAGTGGACAGTGTCAGTAGTTTTTTATTTTTATTATATATTTACTTTATTTTAGGAGCCCCATTAGAGAGCTTTGGTGAAATATCAGGGGTCTATTTCTGTGCGTTACTGCAAGCTTAACGCAGTATATTTCTGTGCATTACTGCATGTTTAACGCAGTATATTTCTGTGCGTTAGTGCACGTTTAACGCAGTATATTTCGGGGCAATCTGCACCACACAGGGTGATTAGGGTGTGCCCAGGCACACTTGGCACACCCTGTGCGCACGCCTATGCACCAAGAACATTTATCAACTATACCACTGTGTCACCAGTGCCCTTACCATTAGACCACTGTGCCACCAGTGCCCTTACCACTGTACCACTGTGCCACCAAGAACATTTATCCACTATACCACTGTGTCACCAGTTCCCTTACCATTAGATCACTGTGCCACCAGTTCCCTTAACACTATACCACTGTGCCACCAAGAACATTTATCCACTATATCACTGTGTCACCAGTTCCCTTACCATTAGACCACTGTGCCACCAGTTCTCTTAACACTATACCACTGTGCCACCAAGAACATTTATCCACTATACCACTGCGCCAAAATCTGCCCTTTACCACTATGCCACTGGCAGCCTTTTGTTGAACTATGCACCACGCTATCATACCGTTGCTAATGAATCTTCCCACATAGGCATAAAAATAAAGGCTGCCGCTTTATCTCCACAGACAGTAACATATTCCAAAATGGAATTAACGCACGCCGAATGACAAATCTAAATGCAAGCAATTTGGAGGAATGAAGAGTGACACATTATGATCATTTTCATTGTGTGGCTCCGAAGCCTCATCAATTCACATTACATTAGGGAATGTTTAAACGGAATGTTCACTCACTTGGCAGAACTCTCCAGAACAATTATTCTTCAGTTGATTTAGTACACTTGCTTAAAATAAAGGAATACTATTTATTTCAGCATTCTAGAAGGAGAACAATTACATCCACATGTGTCTCAATTTTTTCCTGCCGCGTTTCAAAATTCCCCGAACGATTCATACCTCAATAAAGTATGCATTTACTGCCGGAGGTGTTAAAATCTTCATAGACACCAAGCATCTTTTTTTATCCACTTTGGTAACAAGTCGCTACCAACGCCGAATCTTCCGCTTCTTCTCTCGCAGCTGACACAATGGAAAGCTGATATTTTTCTTTTCTTTTTTTTTGATCCGGTAAAGCAATTCCGATAAGCGACAAGCAAGGGGACATAAACATTTACACTTTCAGGAAAAACACAGAGGCCCGGATTCACAAAGCACTTACGCTGACGTATAACAAGTTACGCCGACGTAAGTGCAAATGTGCGCCCTCGTATCTGTGCACCAGACCCACAAACCGATATGCGCCTAAAACCAGAATACACCCCGCCTGATGTATCTTGCTTACGCCGGCGTAGGGTGAGCGCACATTTAGGCTGGGTGCATGGTTCCGCTCCCATTGATTAGCCATTCAAACATGTAAATGAGGGAAATACGGCGATTCACGAACCTGCGTGCGCCCGACGCAGGCTACGTGAGGTGCGCGTAAGTTGTATGTTGGCGTAAAGTTATTCCCCATAAAGGAGGTGTAACCCAGCAGCAGACATGCAAAGGTCTGCACCAGGGAACAAGCCAGCGTATTTTACGTTGGACGTGTGTCTGGCTGGGCGTAGGTTACGTTCACGCCATGCGCAGTGATCCGGCGTAGTTTAGGCAGTTGTTCCGACATGGTTGTGAGCATGCGCAGGGGAATGCGTCCACATCACAGCGCATGCGCAGTTCGTGATACGCATCTGTCTGGCGCTCGGACCATCATTTGCATGGGGTCACACCTCATTTGCATGGGTCATGCTCACTTCCACCTACGTCAGCTTACGCCTTCGAATCCCACGCCACGATGGCGCAGCGTTGGGATCACTGGCTTGCTGAATTAATTGCTTGCCTCTCTGCGCTGCGTTGGCGTAGCGTACATTGGTTACTCTAAGGCCCCGTACACACGACCAAACATGTATGCTGAAACTGGTCCTCGGGCCAGTTTCAGCATATATGTTCGGTCGTGTGTAGGCGCGAGCGGGCCGAATTCCAGCAAACATTTGCCCGCCGGGCCTTTTCCCAGCGGGCAAATATTCCTGGATGTGTTTTAAAACCGTCCGCTGGAATCCTGCCCGCTCGGACATGTACGGTCGTCAGTACAGACCTACCGTACATGTCCAGGCGCCCGCCGTCCCTCGCATGCGTCGAATGACTTCGACGCATGCGTGGAAGCCTTTAAATGGCAGGCCCGCCCACGTCTCCGCGTCATCGCCGCGGCGACGACGCGGACACGCCCCGCGTATTGTTTACGCGCGGACTTCTGTACGATGGTTAGTACAACCATCGTACAGAAGCCCTCTGGCAGGCATGTACGGTGAAAACGGTCCGACGGACCGGTTTCATCGTACATGTTTGCTCGTGTGTACCGGGCCTTGGGCGGAGTAATGTGCGCCCACTCTCTGTGAATCTGGGCCAGAGGGTTTGTTATTTTTGTGATTTTTGCAGAATTTATATATAGGTATACTAAGTAATGTAGATGGAGGCTGTTTAACATATTGTAAGAAGGAAATCGCTTTCTGGAGATTGGGAGCGGCTCTTGTGCATGTGATGCCAATGTTAATGTCAACTGCTGATCTTCAGCAGTGGGAGGATGTAGAGAGGGAGGTTGATAGACCAGTCTGCCTTGAGCCTCTAAATAAAATGAGGTTACCTTACTCAGCTTTTTAGAAAAATTCAAAGGATTCATTGGTTGAATTAGTCTGAAACTGGGTCAGGGTTTACTGCAGGTCAGGTTGGACGACTCACAAATGCAGGACTCTGGTACACCCCTCGGACCTGGAAGTTTGATCTGCATACTTGAAGAAACTTGGGGGGATTCTGTCTCCAGGCTGGGCTCGACTCTCAAGCATGTGATGTCACTGTCAACTGCTGATTTTCAGAAGCTGGAGAATGTAGAGAGGGAGGTTGATAGATCAGCTGCCTTGAGGCTCTAAATAAAATTAGGTTAGCTTACTTAGCTTTTTAGAAAAATTAAATGGATTGATTGGTGGAATTAGTCTGAAACTGGGTCAGGGTTTACTGCAGGTCAGGCTGGGTGACTCACAGAGGCAGGTCTCTGGTACATCCCCCTAGATCTGGAAGTTTAATCTGCATATTGAGGTAACTTGGCCAATCCCCAGGAGCAGGGCCTGGCAAGGTGGCCGAGTCAGCCTTTAAATATGGATGATCCATGTTAGCAGGACTGTCAGGAGGGGAGATGGAGTGCTGAGAAGGCTGTTGATGGTCAAGCATGGTTTCCCCTAGGTCTAGGGGGGCTCTGTCTTCGGCTGGGCTCGGCTCTCAAGCATTTGATGTCAATGTCAACTTCTGATCTTCAGCAGCTGAAGAATATAGAGAGGGAGGTTGATAGATCAGCTGCCTTAAGCCTCTAAATAAAATTAGGTTACCTTGGTCAGCTTTTTCGAAAAATCTAATGTAATCATTGGTTGAATTAGCTACACTCGCTACACCTGGGTAGCACCCTCTAGTGTGCTACTAGATTAGTGCAGGCACATTCATGTTTACTCATGGTCTAAAATTGGGTCAGGCGGCTTTACTGCAGGTCAGGCTGGGTGACTAACAGAGGCAGGTCTCTGCTACCTCCGCCTGGATTGGCTCAGGGTTTACTGCAGGTCCCCATGACTAATCTCCAGGGGGCAGATCGAAATAGGATCAGGGCATGGCCTGGTGCCAAGAGCATGTGCACTCACTGCAGGGTCAAAGGGAGACCCAGAAGAGACCGCTGACCCCTTAATAAAATCAGCAAAGAAGATGGTAGCTTGGAACCTGGCATGCAGTTGCTTTCTGCAGGTTACAGCTAGATAGGTGTGTCATGATGATAACCCAGGAAAGCAGGTAAGAGAGAGAAAAGTTCACACTGGGGGCCTGGGGTGTAGTTACTCTTTAATGCCCATGTCACTGCCTGGTGATGTGGACACTTCACACTTTGGCCACCATTCCTGAAGAGTCGAGAGGTACTTTGACTATGTCAAGATGATGGGTTGACAGCTAGACTTCTAGTGGGCGAGCCAGGACTGCCCCAGAGGGAGGGTTCTTCTCCAGATGCCCATGTCACTGCCTAATGATTTCGGCACTTCAAACTGGGTCCATTCTGTTCTGAAGATTTCAGCAGTAGCGTGATGCCATCAAGATGATGGGGTGAGAAACAAAAACGCTCAACGTGGGGCAGAACTGCAACAGTGGATCACCAGTCTTCAACCCAACTGGGACCCATGTTGGACCATGACTTATCCAAATTAGATCACGCAATTCTGGATGACTGCTGCCAGTGTGAGATCTAATGTTGTCCAGGTGAAATAGGAACAAAAGTTGACACTGCATTGCTTACTTAACTGTCAAGAATGCACCATGGCAGCGATGGTTACGAAAAAGTGGAAGCGACTGTTAATGGGAAGAAAGAAAAGGAAAAGAAGAAATTAGATAGACAACCTATCTTTTTCCAACATATTTCTGATAATCTAAAATGAAAGACTGAGTGCAAAACTGAGTGATCTAAAATAATAATTTAAAATTGTCATATAATCTCAATAACATTTTTTATTCTTCAATAAAACTGCAAAAAGTAATAAAACCAAGCTGGAAGTACAATACACATCCATTTTACATCAGCTCTGGCTATTGCCGCCATTAATGCGGATGATGGTTATATATCACCACAACAACTTGCAGTTTCATGTTGATCTACAGTCTTAATATTGTAGCTGGTGATGTCAAGTGTATTTGCATAATTCCATTTGTAATAAGGATTGATATGCAAACTACTGGTAGAAACAATATATATGTCCATCAAACACAAGCTTTTATTTGGAAGTATGCAGCAGAGTGATTGAGTTATAGCAATACACTACGGGGGGAAAATGTGTGTCTTTGAATTTGTAGTCAACTTTACAATATCGACAAGGAGTGCCCAATAAATTGTGGTAATAATCATTCAAGCTGGCTCATCTTCTGACTTCATAGTAGACAACTAAGAGTTTAGAATCTGTATTTTATTTCACAGGGCATTCGTAGAAAGCTCTTTACTCTTTACCATGGACTGTGCACGAAGGTGACAAATGCATGCAAGGATGATGTCTACATTGATAAAGCATAAATATTATCCTTGGGGAGCTCATGATTGGTTAGACAATCATCAGTCAAGAGGCAGTCACATCTTCCACCCTCCTCCCTTCCCAAGTCCTCACTCCACTCAATCCCTTATTCCCCATCAACCACGATCCTAGATATCAGGGCCTGACTTCCCTTCAAACCCAACTGGGACCTTCCCAAGCCTTCCCAAGTCCTCACTCTACTCAATTCCTCATGCCCAGTCAACCACTACCCTAGATATCAGGGCCCAACTTCCCTTCAAACCCAACTGGGACCTTCTCAAGCTTTCCCAAGCTCTCCCAAGCCATCACCCCACTCAATCCCCCATGCCCAGTCAACCAATACCCTAGATATCAGGGCCTGACTTCCCTTCAAACCCAACTGGGAACTTCCCAAGCTTTCCCAAGCCCTCACTCCACCCAATCCCCTATGCCCAGTCAACCACCATCCTAGATATCAGGGCCTGACTTCCCTTCAAACCCAACTGGGACCTTCCCAATCCCTCACTCCACTCAAAACCCTATGCCCAGTCAACCACCACCCTAGATTTCAGGGGCTGACTTCCCTTCAAACCCAACTGGGAACTTCCCAAGCCCTCACTCCACTCAATCCCTTATACCCAGTCAACCACTTTCCAAGATATCAAGGCCTGACTTCCCTTCAAACCCAACTGGGAACTTCCCAAGCTTTCCCAAGCCCTTACTCCACCCAATTTCATATGCGCAGTCAACCACCGCCCTAGATATCAGGGTCTGACTTCCCTTCAAACCCAACTGGGAACTTCCCAAGCTTTCCCAAGCCCTCACTCCACCCAATCTCCTATGCCCAGTCAACCACTACCCTAGATTTCAGGGGCTGACTTCCGTTTAAACCCAACTGGGACCCATGTTGGACCACGACAATTCTCCATGGCTCCAGCCAGTGTGAGATTCAATGTTGTCCAGGAGGAATATGAACAAATCAGCTGTCAGCTCAGGCCAGAATCACTGTAGTTCTGCCCTACATGTTTTGTAACAAATGACGTCATCATGGGCACCATTGAAGATTTGTGTGCTTTTTATGGCAACAATAAATAAAGAAATGAAAGAAAGAAAAAAAAGAGAAGGTCACATCACATAGCAACCATTGTAAATAGTAAAAGACAATATATTTTTTATTTTATTTATTATTTTGTTTCACTCTCTGAACCTATCAATCTGGCCGATTCTGCAAGAAGGCGTCGATTAGTCGTGCGTTCCATCCACAGAGTTGCTGTGTCACTTCTGATTTCACACTGGCACAGAGAAACCGAATGTGACACCATGGCTTTAGAGGAAAGCACCGCCCATGTCCTACGTCGGGCGCTGCCAAAAGAAACCCTGACAACAAGGACAATGACTGCAAAATGGTAGTGTTGCTTTGCACCACAGGGACTCCCATAAGCAGCCAAATTAAGCTTCTCACCTGCAATCACATGATTGCATAGTCGTCGCGCTGCCCATAGTGCACTGTGTCCGGTGCCCGAACACAGTGCTCTTAAAGTGTTTCTCTTTGTTTTGCTTTTTGTTTTTTTAAAGGAACTTTTTATTTATTTATTGGAGACTAGCTTTGGGGGCGGCGTCTGTGTGCCCCCTATGGACAGGCTGCCACTGTTCAGATCCCAGTCCCGAGAGTTCTGTTGGGTAGAAACGAAACATATCCATCTACTTTGGATTCATGGATAAAACAATATGAAGAATTTAGTATGGAGTGTGACTATCAACTTTTTTTTTTTACACTTTTGTGGAGCTTTTTCTATAAGGTGGTGTTCAGAGGCGCAAGCATTGCATACAGGCGGGATGGGGAAACATTGTTAAACCAGCAAACAAGCTTTCTTCCAAACCATTGACTTGTACCAATGTACATTTTTTTTTTTATTATTATTATTTGCATACAACGGCTCGGATTCAGAAAGAATCGCGTATCTTTAGGCGGGCGTAGCGCATCTCATATACGCTACGCCGCTGTAACTTAGAGAGGCGAGTACCGTATTCAGAAAGAAGTTGCGCCCTAAGTTACGGCGGCGTAGCGTAAATGGGCCGGCGTAAGCCCGCGTAATTCAAATGAACAAGGCAGTGGGCGTGTTGTATTGAAATGAGCCGTGACCCCATGCAAATGAGGGGCCGAACGAACGGCGCATGCGCCGTCCGTGGACGTATCCCAGTGCGCATGCTCAAAATCACGTCGCAAATACTCAATGCTTTTGACGTGAACGTAACCTATGCCCAGCCCCATTCACGTACGACTTACGCAAACGACGTAAACCATGTAAAAATTTGACGCTGTTCTGACGTCCATACTTAACATTGGCTGCGCCTCATATAGCAGGGGTAACTTTACGCCTACAAAACACCTTACGCAAACGACGTATAACAAGGCGGCGGGCGCAAGTACGTTCGTGAATCGGCGTACCTAGCTCATTTGCATATTCTACGCATAAATCTATGGAAGCGCCCCTAGTGGCCACCGTAAATATGCACCCAAGATACGACGGCGTAAGGGCTCTTTCACACGGAGCGGATCCGTATTGATCCGCTCCGTTAGCCCGTTTGGCTCAGCGGGGATTCCTCCGTTAATCCCCCCGCTGTCTCTCCTCCGCTCTCCCCTATGGGGAATCGGATGAATACGGACCGCCGGACGGAAGAAAAATAGGGATCTTTGCGGACGCGGATGGTTGCGGACGTTGGCGGATAAATCATCCGCTAACGTCTGAAATCCCATAGGGATACATTACAAGTCCGTAAACGGACTTGTAATAAACGGACCGTTTGTCCGTGCATGTGAAAGGGCCCTAAGAGACTTACGTCGGTCGGATCTTGGCCAAATTCCGGCGTATCTGATTCTTTGAATCAGGCGCCGAGATACGACGGTACACATTCGGACTTACGACGGCGTAGCTGGAGATACGCCGTCGTAAGTCCTTTCTGAATCCGGGCCAACGTATTTCCAGCTACTGGGAGAAGTTAAATGTGTTTTCCTTTATACATAAATTAATATTCAAAGCATTTAATTTCAATATAGAATCCACAAACGCATTTGCAAATTGAATTTATGGAGAAACCTAAACATCAGCGTGTTGACTTAAATTGAAAGCAACAAGAAAAATAAATTTAAAATTATCTTAGCGTTATTAATTTGGCCCACTGAAAATTTCCATAAATTATTTACCCCCCCCCCCCAAACTTCTTCTGATTATATTATGGCATAATTGGTTAACTTTCGTCTTGCAGTCGTCGTCACCCCCCCCCCCCCTAGTTTCATTCATTCTCCAGAATGAAAGCTGATTAATGGATCTGTTGCTTAAAATCTGTTTAAAAATACCTCCGGTGCAGCGGTAATAAATTTTTGCGTTATAATTTAAGTCAAAATAGTTATTGCTTTATGTTTTATGGTTAATACCTTGTGACAAATTCAATTACATTAAAATAAACAAGCCCGTTGTTAATATATGTAAATAATAAAAACCATATTGTGATATATTCCTTACAGTAGAGCCTGTGATAAACACAGAGCATATCGCAGATCCCAAAGAACATTGTAATTCCCTTATTATAACAAGCGGGAGAATTTCTTGGCTCGCGCCTCCGATGGCTTTAAAATGGATGTGTGGTAACCATTATGCAAATCGCTATTGTTATAACCTTCCAAAGGTTTAAGTTTTAAGTCTTGCCACTTGCTTTTCTGCGGATTAGCTTTTTTAAAAAAAAAAAAAAAAAAAAGAAACAAATGATTCGGCTAAAATGTATTTCCAAAGAAGAAACACCAAAGTCAAATGAACACGGTAAGCGAATTGGGGAGCAGATTCCTTTTCATTAGGTCTGCCGATCTCCATGGTTCAAGCGTTTCATTCCCAACAGGCTGCGGGAATGATATGACGATAATCATGACAAGACTTATCTATAAATCTGTGAAGGCAATTTGACACCTTCGGCCATGGGAGTTGAAGGATTGACACCTATGCAGACTTCCAGGCAGGGCCGGCCTTAGGTGTTCAGGGGCCCTGTGCGAGCAAAGCCTGTGGCCCCCCCCCCCCCCCACCGTCACCCATAGATAGATAGAACATTTTGAGAAAGAAAGAAAGGGAGGAGAAAGAAAGAAAGAAAGGGAGGAGAAAGAAAGAAAGGGTGGAGAAAGAGAAAGAAAGAAAGGGAGGAGAAAGAGAAAGAAAGAAAGGGAGGAGAAAGAGAGAAAGAAAGGGAGGAGAAAGAGAGAAAGAAAGGGAGGAGAAAGAGAGAAAGAAAGGGAGGAGAAAGAGAGAAAGAAAGGGAGGAGAAAGAGAGAAAAAGAAAGAAAGAGAGAGAAAGGGAGGGAGGAGAAAGAGAAAGGGAGGGAGGAGAAAGAGACAAAGAAAGGGAGGAGAAAGAGAGAAAGAAGGGGAGGAGAAAGAGAGAAAGAAGGGGAGGAGAAAGAGAGAAAGAAGGGGAGGAGAAAGAGAGAAAGGGAGGAGAAAGAGAGAAAGAAAGAAAGGGAGGAGAAAGAGAGAAAGAAAGGGAGGAGAAAGAGAGAAAGAAAGGGAGGAGAAAGAGAGAAAGAAAGGGAGGAGAAAGAGAGAAAAAAAGGGAGGAGAAAGAGAGAAAAAAAGGGAGGAGTAAGAGAGAAAGAAAGGGAGGAGAAAAAGAAAGAAAGGGAGGAGAAAGAGAGAAAGAAAGGGGGGAGAAAGAGAGAAAGAAAGGGGGGAGAAAGAGAGAAAGAAAGGGAGGAGAAAGAGAGAAAGAAAGGGAGGAGAAAGAGAGAAAGAAAGGGGGGAGAAAGAAAGAAAGGGGGGAGAAAGAGAGAAAGAAGGGGAGGAGAAAGAGAGAAAGAAGGGGAGGAGAAAGAGAGAAAGAAGGGGAGGAGAAAGAAGGGGAGAAAGAAAGGGAGTTGAAAGAAAGAAAAAGAAAGCAAGAAAGGGAGGAGAAAGAGAGAAAGAAAGGGAGGAGAAAGAGAGAAAGAAAGGGAGGAGAAAGAGAGAAAGAAAGGGAGGAGAAAGAGAGAAAGAAAGGGAGGAGAAAGAGAGAAAGAAAGGGAGGAGAAAGAGAAAAAGAGAGAAAAAGAGAAAAAGAGAAAGAGGAGAAAGAGAAAGGGAGGGAGAAGAAAGAGAAAGGAGAAAGAGAGAAAGAAAGGGAGGAGAAAGAGAGAAAGAAAGGGAGGAGAAAGAGAGAAAGAAGGGGAGGAGAAAGAGAGAAAGAAGGGGAGGAGAAAGAGAGAAAGGGAGGAGAAAGAGAGAAAGAAAGAAAGGGAGGAGAAAGAGAGAAAGAAAGGGAGGAGAAAGAGAGAAAGAAAGGGAGGAGAAAGAGAGAAAAAAAGGGAGGAGAAAGAGAGAAAAAAAGGGAGGAGAAAGAGAGAAAAAAAGGGAGGAGAAAGAGAGAAAAAAAGGGAGGAGAAAGAGAGAAAGAAAGGGAGGAGTAAGAGAGAAAGAAAGGGAGGAGAAAAAGATAGAAAGGGAGGAGAAAGAGAGAAAGAAAGGGAGGAGAAAGAGAGAAAGAAAGGGAGGAGAAAGAGAGAAAGAAAGGGAGGAGAAAGAGAGAAAGAAAGGGAGGAGAAAGAGAGAAAGAAAGGGGGGAGAAAGAAAGAAAGGGGGGAGAAAGAGAGAACGAAGGGAGGAGAAAGAGAGAAAGAAGGGGAGGAGAAAGAGAGAAAGAAGGGGAGGAGAAAGAAGGGGAGAAAGAAAGGGAGTTGAAAGAAAGAAAAAGAAAGCAAGAAAGGGAGGAGAAAGAGAGAAAGAAAGGGAGGAGAACGAGAGAAAGAAAGGGAGGAGAAAGAAAGGGAAGAGAAAGAGAGAAAGAAAGGGAGGAAAAAGAAAGGGAGGAGAAATAGAGAAAGAAAGGGAGGAGAAAGAGAGAAAGAAAGAAGGCCACCCCTACATCAGTGTACAGTACTCACTCAGAGGCAGGAGGGACTTCTGTTTGCTGTGCTTGAAAATTCGCGCCCACATCCCCTGTCTGCCAGGGAGAGTGGGCGGGGCAGACACAAGGAGAGGAAGAGAGGAGGGGGAGGAGTAAAAGCAGCTCCTCTCCTCTAACTGGCTGTGCGGGCAGCAAGGGGAGGGGAGAGATGTCAGAAGCTGGCTGTGATACGCCCAGCTCATCTCTCTCTCTCTGGAGTTCTCAGTGTGCTCCGGTCTCCCTGCTGATCTGTCCCACTCGCGGCCGGCGCTGTTCTAGTGGCTGAGCTTGCTGCGAGCTGTGATGGCCGCACGGCGCCCTGTTTGCTCAGGGCGCTCTGTGCGGTCGCACGGCTCGCACACCCCAAAGGCCGGCCCTGCTTCCAGGCACCAAAGATGGGATTAGGTATTTAGATCAGGGTGGTTCCTCAACTTTCACAATCTCCGGCCCGGATTCACGTAGATGCGCGTAACTTTGTGCAGGCGTAACATATCCTATTTACGTTACGCCTCCGCAACTTTGACAGGCAAGTGCCGTATTCTCAAAAGAAAGTTGCGGCGGCGTAGCGTAAATAGGCCGGCGTAAGCCCGCCTAATTCAAATTGTGAAGAGGTGAGCGTGTGTTATGTAAATTAACCATGACCCGACGTGATTGACGTTTTTCACGAACGGCGCATGCGCCGTCCGTGGAATATCCCAGTGTGCATTGCTCCAAAGTACGCTGCAAAGACGTATTGGTTTCGACGTGAACGTAAATGGCGTCCAGCCTCATTTACGGAACGACTTACGCAAACAACGTAAATTTTTCAAATTTTGACGCTGGAACGACGGCCATACTTAACATTGGTATGCCGCATGTACGCCACCATATAGCAGGGGTAACTTTATGCTGAGAAAAGCCTAACGTAAACGGCGTATCTGTACTTTTTTATTTTATTTTGTTTTTTATATTTACTTGTTTGTTACATTTGCCTATTTTTATGTTGCGTTTGTCATTTGGCGTAAGTTCTCAGGTTTGGAACATCATTTATGATATCATCTAGTTAAGTGATTTGAAGATCAGTAGAGGGAAAAGAGCCAGCCACTGGTGTAAGTATTTTGCCATATCCACGCAGAACATATCATCAATGTTATTTATGAGTAAGGTGACCAGGCCTTCCTTTAATGCAGAGTGAAATATTTATGGGTTTTCCATTAAAAAGGTGGTCTGGCCACCTTATTTATAGAGTCAATGGACTTGAAGGCAATGACAAAATATTGAGGCACGATTGTGAGAGGTGAAAAGCCCATTGATTTCAATAAATTATTAATAACACACAGAAACTTGGAAATGTGACCTACTGATTATCAAACGGATAACAGGCAGGTTTATTAGCTTCATCTTTTCAGCTCACTGGGCAGGAGAGTTTTGTTTATGGAGATGTGAAAATCAGTGGCGGTGCGCTCATAGAGGGCGCGGGAGCGCCGCCCCCTCTCGCTCCTGCACCGCCACTGAAAACAATACGTAGATTAATGCATGAATCTATGTATTGTCGCCGGCACAGCTGCCGCCCACTATTAAGTGGGCGCCAGTCATCTGAATAACGGCAGCTGGTTGGCTGTGGAAGTGTCTATCAGAGCCAGTGGCTGTGTTTGATGGCATGGCACAGTGGCGACAATTGATGGGCACAGTGGCTGCGTTTGATGGCATGGCACAGTGGCTGCGTTTGATGGCATGGCACAGTGGCTGCGTTTTGGCATGGCACAGTGGCGACACTTGATGGGCAGAGTGGCGACAATTGATGGCACAGTGGCTGCGTTTGATGTCATGGCACAGTGGCTGCGTTTTGGCATGGCACAGTGGCGACAATTGATGGGCACAGTGGCGACAATGGCATGGCACAGTGGCTGTGTTTTGGCATGGCACAGTGGCGACAATTGATGGGCACAGTGGCGACAATTGATGGCACAGTGGCTGCGTTTGATGGCATGGCACAGTGGCGACAATTGATGGGCACAGTGGCTGCGTTTGATGGCATGGCACAGTGGCTGCGTTTGATGGCATGGCACAGTGGCGACAATTTTGTGGCACAGTGGCTGCCTTTGATGGGCATAGTGGCAGCAGTTGATGGGCACAGTGAGGCTACAAATAGGCAGGGGCTTTATTACAGTGGACGGCCGCCGACTGCAGTTAAGGCTGCATGACAAAGAGGGAGACTCGAGTATAAGCCGTGGGTGGCTTTTCAGCATAAAAGATGTGCTGAAAAAGTCGGCTTATACTCGAGTAAATACAGTAATTCAATATAATGTATAAATTATATTATTATTGAATAATGTTTACACACAGCTCTCCCCGGTCTTCAGCTCCGGGGACCGATCGCGGGACTCCAGTGGCGATCGGGGTCCGCGGGTCCCGCGGTCACGGAGCTTCGGACCGGCTCGCGGGCATGCGCCGGCGACCCCACGGCTGGGCTTAAAGGGCCACGTACAGGTACGTGGATGTGCCCAGCCGTGCCATTCTGCCGACGTATATGGGCGTGAAAGGGTCCTTAAGTGGTTAACCACTTCCGGACCGCCACATGTATATGTACGTCGGCAGAATGGCACGGACAGGCACATTGGCGTACCTGTACGTCCCTGCCTAGACGTGGGTCGGGGGTCCGATCGGGACCCCCCCCGCTACATGCGGCGGTCGGAAACCCGCGGGGAGCGATCCGGGACGAGGGTGCGGCTATTCGTTTCTAGCCGCCCCCTCGCGATCGCTCCGCGGAGCTGAAGAAAGGGGAGAGCCGTATGTAAACACGGCTTCCCCGTGCTTCACTGTGGCGGCTGCATCGATCGAGTGATCCCTTTTATAGGGAGACTCGATCGATGACGTCAGTCCTACAGCCACACCCCCCTACAGTTGTAAACACACACTAGGTGAACCCTAATTCCTACAGCTCCCCCTGTGGTTAACTCCCAAACTGCAACTGTCATTTTCACAATAAACAATGCAATTTAAATGCATTTTTTGCTGTGAAAATGACAATGGTCCCAAAAATGTGTCAAAATTGTCCGAAGTGTCCGCCATAATGTCGCAGTCACGAAAAAAATCGCTGATCGCTGCCATTAGTAGTAAAAATAAATAAATAATAAAACTATCCCCTATTTTAAACGCTATAAATTTTGCGCAAACCAATCGATAAACGCTTATTGCGATTTTTTTTTTACCAAAAATAGGTAGAAAAATACGTATCGGCCTAAACTGACGAAAAAAAAATTTATATATGTTTTTGGGGGATATTTATTATAGCAAAAAGTAAAAAATATTGCATTTTTTTCAAAACTGTCGCTCTATTTTTGCTTATAGCGCAAAAAATAAAAACAGCAGAGGTGATCAAATACCACCAAAAGAAAGCTCTATTTGTGGGGAAAAAAGGACGCCAATTTTGTTTGGGAGCCACGTCGCACGACCGCGCAATTGTCTGTTAAAACGACGCAGTGCCGAATCGCAAAACCTGGCCTGGGCATTTAGCTAATAATAAAAGGGATTCTGCGCAACATATCACACAAACATGGTAAGTGTAAACAAAAAAGAACAAAACACAAAGTGATGAGTGAATGATAGCTGCCTAAAGGTCTGGGGCTTAAGTGGTTAAGTAGTTAATGATCGAGTTGAAAAAAACGTCGTTTTTTTCTAGACCCTTAAAAACGTAATTTTTTAGAACCCGAAAAACGGTCGTGTGTATACGCGACATTAAAGCTGAAAATTGTCCTGGGCAGGAAGGGGGTGAAAGTGGCCGGTATTGAAGTGGTTAAACAATTGAAGACAATTATAGTCTGAGAAAAAAAAATAGAAAAATCAGGTATACTGTAGTAGACAACAACAGACTCACACTGGAGTGATGTCAAGCGGCCGGCCCAGGTACATGGAGTGTTTCGCCGAGCTTGTTTTGCCGAAAAACAATATTAATAATGTTTTTTTTTTTTTTTCAGTTCCCACTCCAACAGACCCGGTATGTAAAATCTATTACTTGTCCGCTATTTGTTAGCAATCTCTCAGCGGCGAGTCGCGACACTCGTACATTACCTGTTGTTAAGAGCGATATCTCCTCATGATTTCATGGGGCTCCTTCAAAGTAAAGGAGAGAAAATATCCCGCGCCGCGAGTCAGAACGGTTTTCTTTGACATATTGGACCTTAGACTTTGTAATCTCAACGGCGCAGGCAGAGGTTGGCAGTATTTTGCAAATCTATTTACTGTTCCTCTGTCTTGCGGATGCATAATGCAAACGGCTTGCAGAGCAATGGGCCTTGTGCTTTTTTGTATCGCTTTTTTTTGCCTTGTACGGTCCGGAGCAAAACAGAATCCACGGTGGATTGTGGAATCATGAAAAAAAAAAAAAAAAAACTGGACATATAGGGCCAGATTCATAAAGAATCGCGGCGGCGTAACGTATCGTCTTTACGTTACACCGCCGCAAGTTTTCAGCGCAAGTGCCTGATTCACCAAGCACTTGCGTGTAAACTTACGGCGGTGTAACGTAAAGCCGTCCGGCGCAAGCCCGCCTAATTCAAATGGGGCGTGTACCATTTAAATTAGGCGCGCTCCCGCGCCGAATGTTGTGCGCATGCTCCGTGCGAAAATTTCCCGCCGTGATTTGCGCGAAATGACGTCGCCCCGACGTAATGTTTTGAACGGCGACGTGCGTTACATCGTTTCGTATTCCCGGACGTCTGGCGCAAAAAAAAAAAAATTGAAATTCGACGCGGGAACGACGGCCATACTTTAACATGGCTGGTCTAAAAGTAAGCCATGAAAAAGCATGCTTATCTTTGCGACGGGAAAAACCGACTAGCGACGACGTAACGAACGCGCGTACCTTCGTGGATCGCCGTAAACAGCTAATTTGCATACCCGACGCTGGAAATCGACGCAAACTCCACCCAGCGGCGGCCGAAGTATTGCATCCTAAGATCCGAAGGCGTACGCCTGTCGGATCTTAGCCAAATGCTGTTGTATCTTTGTTTGTGAATTACAAATAAAGATACGACGTGGCAAATTTGATTCTGTGATTCTGTGAATCTGGCCCATAGACCCTGCTTTACACTTTAACCACTTCAGCCCCGGACCATTTTGCTGGTTGATGACCAGGCCGCTTTTTGCGATTCGATTGTGACAACTGACAATTGCGCGGTTTGTACGGCGTGGCTCCCAAACAAAATTGGCGTCCTTTTTTCCCCACAAATAGATCTTTCCTTTGGTGGTATTTGATCACCTCTGCGGTTTTTATTTTTTGTGCTATAAACAAAAATAGAGCGTCAATTTTGAAAAAAATAATAATTTTTTTTTACTTTTAACTGACAATTGTGCGGTTGTGCGGCGTGACTCCCAAACAAAATCGGCGTCCTTTTTCCCCACAAATAGCGCTTTCTTTTGGTGGTATTTGATCACCTCTGCGGTTTTTATTTTTTGCGCTATAAACAAAAATAGAGCGACAATTTTGAAAAAAAATATATATTTTTTTTACTTTTTGCTGTAATAAATATCCCCCAAAAATATATATAAAAAAAAAGATTTTTTTCGCCGATGCGTATTCTTCTACATAGTTTTCGTAAAAAAATCGCAATAAGCGTTTAATAATGGGTTTGCGCAAAAGTTATTGCGTCTACAAAATAGGGGATAGTTTTATGGCATTTTTATTAATATTTTTTTTTTTTTACTAGTAATGGCGGCGATCTGCAATTTTTATCGGTACTGCGACCTTATGGCGGACACATCGGACACTTTTGACACATTTTTGGGACCATTTCTATAGCGATCAGTGCTATAAAAATGCTTTACTGTAAAAATGTCACTGGCAGGGAAGGTGTTAACACTAGGGGGCGAGGAAGGGGTTAATTATGTTCCCTAGGTGTGTTCTAACTGAAGGGGGGATGGGACTGACTAGGGGAAATGACAGATCGCTGTTCATACATTGTATGAACAGAGGATCAGGCATTTCTCCCCCTGAAAGGACCGGGAGCTGTGTGTTTACACACACAGCTCCCGGTTCTCGCTTTGTAACGAGCGATCGCGGGTGCCCGGCGGTAATCGCGCCCACCGGGCATGAGCATCGGCACCAGGGGTGAGCAGGGGGTGCGCGCCGTAAAACTACGGTGGGCGGTCGGCAAGAGGTTAAAGATTAAGATTGGCTTCTTTCTAAAAGGAGATCTTGATTAATGGGATATCATGCTCTGCTGCACAAAGAGAATTTGCCTTTTAGATGTCGGGTGATGGCGGTGATGGCAGTGACGGCGGTGATGGGGCTAATGATCCCGCTGATGGCGGTGACGGTGCTGATGGCAGTGAGCGCAGCCAATCTCTAAGGCCCCTGAGGTCTTTAGTGGAGCCTTCAGTCCATAGCCAGGTCAAGCTAGTGTAGCACTACCCCCAAAGGAGCTGCTGGTTTATTTTGGGCGGCATGTTACCTCTATACAGGGCTGGACTGGGACAAAAATTTGGCCCTGGACTTCATGCAGACCGGCCCACTTTCATTTTGAGTGTCACCAACAGCACCCCCTTACATCAATTTCCCCATTACCAGCAGTGTCGTGGCCATGATGAAGGCTATTGGCTGGCGCCACCGGGTGCAGGCATAAGCATTAGCGTAAATGTGACAGATCAGAGAGACGAGTGAGTGACACAGCCGAGCCGGCCCACTGACCAATCGGCCCACTGGGAAACTCCCGGTAGTCCCGATGGCCTTTCCATCCCTGCCTCTATATCTTAGTCGTCTAGGTTACTGGATGAGAGCTGAAACACAGTCAATGTCCACACGTTGTGTTCCTTTTTCTCTGCTTTATTTGCCGAACGTGGTAAAAGAACGAACAATAGGTTGAAGAGATGAAATAGGGTATAGGTAGTGGGTTCAGGTGTAGATCAGAAGCACTCCTGCTTCCAGACATAAACTCTCGTCGCCACTCTAGCCAGAGTGGGTAGTGTGCCCCTGCATAGGCCTCTCTCACTAGTCCTAGCAGCCAGGGCTTCACACGGAACTTTGGTACAGTCCCTGCCACTGACCTTCCCAAAGGTGGAGATACAATCGGTCCAGAATCCTCTTACTTTAGGATTACGCACCCGGATCTCTTCTCAAAGTAGTAACTTGTGAAATCAGGAAACTGACGGGCGATCACTGCTCAGTCTTTCAGTAGTAATGTGTCCTTCAATGAAGTTCAGGCCTCCCCTGAGTGTACTGATAGAGACTCATTAATTAATTGATTTCCTGATACAATCTCAGGGTTACCCATTCTGCCGTCTGATTCAAATTACTATGGTGAAACAGTGCAAATCTACAGACAAAATAAATTCCACATCTCACCTCTCTCAGCTTCAATCCCAACAGGAAGTTACTAGAGCCTGCTGGCTTTTTATTAAAACCACAGAATCACAAAACATGCACCACTCACTCTACCCTCCTCCCCTGTTTGGCTGTCCTTGGCATGAAGCTTCTCATTGGCCAGTTTATATAGGGATGGTTTCTCCTTACAAGTCCATTTCAGCTCTGCAAACAGTTTTCTTCCAAAAAAGTCACACAGGCTCACAGTTCATTTAGGAATGCAATGGGGGATGGCTTAACTTCCTCTCGAAAATCCACAATTGCTTCTGCAAAGTGAAGCGTCCAGGAATTCAACATAAATGAGGGGCCGTAATTAGGAGTGAGGAGGGAAAGAAGGTTTGAACACGTTTGAAACATATTGATAACTTCTTTGCCTTCATTTCAAACAGATTTGTAGTCGTAACTTTAAAGCATTATCTGTTTCTTCATGTAAGGATAATAACAGTGTTGCAATATATATCCATACATAATAACTCCATAGATCAAGCAATAAAAGGAAACAAACCAAACAAACGATATAATGAAGGAAAGGCAACATCCGAGTGGCTCTTTTCATAACACAAAAATATTCATTTTATTTCACATCTACCACAGTACCAGCCTCCTGGGGTGGTGGAATGACTGCCCAGGGCAGACAACGATGACCCAGAACCCGTGACCCGTGACCTACAGGGCAGAGGAGCTGACATCTTAATTAGAGGACATAGACATTACAGTTCTGACTTTGACCTACCGTAACAAACTAGACAAGCCCATCACAGTGGGGGAAATTCTGAAGGCGCTTAAGACACTTCAGTCTGGGCCTGACCGGATTACGGTAGAATTCTATAAGCAGTATGGCGAGGATCTAACTCCCAGACTACACACAATGTTAACTTAGTCATTGAAGACAAAGGCACTCCCGAATTCCATGGGAAAAGTGGTCATAGTGGTGATCCCCACGACAGGGAAGGACCCCTCCTGAGTCCTTATGCTCCTCATACTAATCTATATCCCTGTTGAACGTGGATGCAAAGCTGCTCTCCAAGATCCTTGCTAATAGATTGAACACAGTCATACACAGCTCCTTTCTCTATCTGCAACATAGAGAGCGTCCTGACTCTCCTGTAGTCCAAGGGAAGGGGAGAGCACGACACTCCACACCAGGGAGAAAGCCTTGCATTACTGTGTGGAGTTACAGACAGAAGAACAGGAAGTGAGGATTTCTCAGAAGAAATAAGGACATTTAAAAGCAAAATGGAAGGATGAGGTAAGTGAAGGAGGACGGCACTAAGGAAAAGGAAGCTATTTATGGGGAAAAAATTGTACCTTTACAACCCCTTTAACTGTACTTCTGTCTTGGTCTGATTCATGGTTTCTGACACATGCATTGACAGTTGGATTGTATTTTGTCAACTTTTTTAGCACATTTTTTATGCTGAAAAAGCCCCCCCCCCCCCCGGCTTATACTCAAGGTAAAGGAAGCTATTTAGGGAAAAAAACATTGTACCTTTACAACCCCTTTAAATCAGACTTGTTTAATAATAATAATAATAATAATAATAAAAAGATAAACTGAGTAAGTGTAGTCAAACATAGCCAGAGTTGGTGAATGATTATGTTGTACAAAGTATCCTTGTCAAAAATTGTGTGTGTGATGTGAGCCACGACTTCCGTTTCCGGGACGGTGGTGTGAGCATGGAGGAGTGAACGCACGCTAGTGAGGAGAGAGCTCTGAGTCCGTGGTGCGTTGCAAGCAGGAGATCGACAGTTTCGGGACCCCTCTACCCCTTCAACCCCCATTGAAAGTTTGCGGTGAGCAGGGGAGGAGAGTGCAGTACCTGAACGACGGTTCCGACACCCTCATACCCCTATCGAAAGTCGGCGGTGAGCGGGTGGAGAGCGCAGTACCCGACGGAGGTTCCAAACAGCTGATGTCGCGGCGGGGAAAGAGCCAAGGAAGACGCGTAGGAGGTGTTCAAGCTCCCTGCCACTCATACATCACACGCTACATGACGGTGAGGAGGGGAGGGGAGCAGCAGGAGGAAGCCGTCGGAAGTAGGGCGCTGAGAAGGGAATCAATATCTGAAAGTCTCCTCAAGGCTGCAGCGGTAACAGCGACTCAGAATACACTGGTATCTGTAACTGTTTCAGATCTGCCGGTGATAAAAGGACAACAGTGGTCTGCTGATGAGGAGTTGGTAACTGTATCAGAATCAGTCCTTAGCCCAGCCACCTCGGTGGTCAGAGCGGTGAACAACACAGTTGACTTGTGCAATATAGGTGAGACTGAGAGACCCCCAGTGGAGGGGTGGACGGAGGTGGCCTCAGGAGCAACAGCGTGGAATAAAGGTACTTTTGAAACACCTATACTGTTACGGTCTGCTTTGCTGGAAATAGCTGACAATATAGCGGGGGATATGAATAAGGGGTTCAGAGAGTATACAAAGGCACCATCTGTAGTAGCACTAATGTCTACAACCCCTACATCCCCTGCACCATCCCCTGCACCATCCCCACCTCTAAACCAGAGGGAGAAGGGCGCAACAAGTGATGAATTATTAAGTTCTAAAGAGAGCGAGCATACATCAGAAGAAGTCATGCAGTCTAGCATACAGAATGTACAGAGTATGCCCGATACGGGGGACACATCTGAACTAGAGCTGATACCGGATATGCGCCAGTTAAGCAGGCTTATTCAGGCTCTCCCAACCAGAGACGATATTCAGAAAATGTTAACATTAATGATGAGTACGTGGAAAGAAGAGTTGGAAGAAGTCCGGATAAAGGTGGGGGTGGGGGAGCAAAAAGTGGGCATATTGGAGGAGCAACAAGTGGTCGTGGACTTCAGATTGGGGGTACTAGAAGAAAAGTGGGAGAAACAGCAACAGCAGCTGGTCAGATTGCAGTTAAATGCTGAAGAGGCAGATAACAGAAGTAGAAGGAATAATGTACGCATAAAAGGAATACCAGAAAGTTGTGAGGGGGCAGCGTTAAGGGAAGCAGCTTTGGCCATCTTTAATAAAATTTTAAAAAAAAGCTCAGGCTCCCCTTTGGAGCTAGACAGGGTACATAAGGTCCCAACAACAAGGAATCCAGATCAGACTAACCCTCGTGATGTGTTATGTCGTATACACTTCTATAGAGAAAAAGAAGAAATTCTCAGGGAAGCATGGAAAGAAGGACCGGTGATCTGGGAGGGGGCGAATATACAAATATTTCCGGATTTATGTTGGCAAACTAAAGCACGACGGCGTTTGTTAAGGCCCCTACTAGAACATATCCGCGGTCAAGGAGCCATATACAGATGGGGGTTCCCGTTGGCCGTCAATGTGAAAAAAGAGGGAAGGAATTTTAATCTAAGAGAACCGTCCCAGCTCCCAGCGCTTTTTGAATTTCTGGGGTCAACACCAATAGCAGTCCCTAACTGGTTAGAGCTGCCAGTCACAGCTGAAAGAGAGCCTAGATAAACTGTGGTAAGGGAAGGTTAAAAGGGGTAAGACAGTAGAGGACATGGGGGAGTTCCCCACCTTGATTCTGAAGAGAAAGAGGAGATGGAGAGACCTATGGAAGATGACCCCTCTCAAGGGAAAGTGTATTTTTATGTGTCTTTTTTTTTTTTTTTTCTTCCTCCCCCTTTTTTCATTTTTACTTCCTTTTTTGGCACTCTCTCACTCTCTCTGTGTCTCTGCCTGACCCATCTGGGGGGAGGCCTACTGGAGAGTATATCCTTTTTTTTTTTTTTTTGTTCGTAGGTGATTCTTGAGGCTCATACCCATATCTGACTGTTTTTTTTTCTTTTTGGAAAATCTTATTTCTTTTTTCTTTTTTGGGAACACTCGGACTTGGTTTGGGAGGGAAGGTACTATCCCCATGAGGGGAAGGCTATAAGTTAAGAGTGGAATATTTTTGAGTGACGGGGCTTTATTGGCCCGATCATATGTGTATATATGTGTATATATGTGTATAAACTTATAGATGTTCCCTTTTCTCCTCCTCCATGAGGTGGGTCTGTTATGGGGGAAATAGAGCACTAGGGAAATGACAGAGGAAAGATCCAGAAAATCGGTGGGCTAGTAGGCCAGTATCTCCAGCCAAAAAAAAAAAAAGGGAAAAGAAGGGGGGTGGGGGGCGTTTTGAGGAGAACGTTTTTTTTGGGGGGGGGGGGTCTCACTAAGTCACTTTGTCACTAGAACCCTAGATCTGTTTGATTTAAAGATCAGGGAAGGTATAATATAAGACACACTGAGTCTATAAATAAGGGGATTTTTTTTTTTTTTTTTTTTTTTTTTTTTTTTGATTAGAGGAGTCCCAATAAAAGGCTGACACATTCACATCTACACACTTTGAAACACTAAAGGCCAATAGGCCATGATATTTTTTTTTGGAATAGGATATAGAGGGGGGAGGGAAGGGTAAGGGGTAAGGGACGATGGTATAGGGGTAGGTGGGGAGGGTAAGAGTGGGTGAGAGAGTGTTGGGGATAATAGGGGCCTAATAAGAAGACCTAGTAGGAAAACGAAGGAAGAAGGAAGAGGCAAGAGTAAGGGAAGGGAAAGGGGAATGGAATCTTCTTCTTTCTTTCTCCTTTCTTGGTGGAGATACAAGAAGGGGGGACAGACATAAAGAGTTAAGATATGGGTTAGGAGGGTAGGAGAGAGAGAGGGGAGAGGGGGGGAGTTTAGAAGTACGTTGGGGGTAACATGTTAAAGAGGGGTTTAAAAGGTGAAGGAGAGTGGAGACAGGGAAGGGGGGGAAAAGAGAGAAAAAGAAAAGGAATTTTTACCTCTAAATGGTAGACAGTTAGACAGAGATTTATATGTCTAAAAGGTGCTTATATAGTATATGTATACAATTGAATATATCTAAGCGGTAAGGTCTCTATGAAGGGGGGGATATCCCATTTCTCGTGTGCTCGACCAGAATTGTGGGGTGGAGGGGACTGAAAGGGGTAACTCAGGGAAACGCACCCGGACTTACAACAGGGCGTGACTCTCCTCGGTGCTCACACACCTTAGCCCACTAAAGCGCCTCTCCTCCGTGTGGAGGGAAGTCGGAGACGCTTAATATTTTTTTTTTTTTTTTTTTTTTTTTTTGTCCTCACTGGGATCCTAGGGGACCAACCGGTTTGAAGGACTAGAGAAAATATACAGTTTTTTTTTTTTTTTTTTTTTTTTTTTTTTTTTTCTCTCCTTCCTCTCTCTCGTTTCTCCTCCCTCTCCCCTCTCTCGCCCGTTTTCTCTCCCTCTTTTGGGGGGGACTCCCTTATCTTTTAGCCCTTTATTTCCTCATTGGGCACCTCTATTAGTTTCCCAAGGAGCCACGTGATTGAGATTTTAAAATGGCTAAGATCAATTTGATGTCTTATAATGTAAAAGGGTTAAATAACCCGGAGAAAAGAGCTAAATTGTTAGCAGAACTATGGAGACTAAAGACACAGGTCGTCTTTCTCCAAGAGACTCATTTTAAGAAAAATAAAAACCCAAAACTGGGCAATCATAGATTTCCAATAGTCTATCAGAGTTCCTCATCGACAACAAAGACGAAGGGGGTGGCAATTATGCTATCAAAGACAATTAGATGGAAAGAATTAAAGGTAATTCAGGATGAGGAAGGGCGTTTACTTATAGTAAAAGGATACCTAAACGACCAGAAAGTAACTCTGGTTAATGTCTATATGCCTAATGAAGGACAGATTGCAGCGTTGGAGAAATACATTAATGTGATTCAGTTGAATGCAGAAGGAAGAATCATATTGGCAGGGGATTTGAATATGGCCCTAGACCCTATCCTAGATACATCTAAGGGAACATCACACCTATCATATAGCAAATTAAGTAAAGCAAAGCGTTTGCTACAGAAGATACAGGTGGTAGATAGTTGGAGGACTAGTCATACCCATGAGAGAGACTATACCTTTTTTTCAGCCAAACATAAAACATATTCCCGAATAGACTATATATTTATATCACAGAATATTTTACAGAATATTGTGGAGGCCTCCATTGGATCATTTACAATCTCTGATCACTCACCAACAAATTGTAAACTGGAATGGGGAGAACCTGTAGCGCGCGAGTGGCACTGGAAAATAAACGAGTCCCTTCTGAAAGACCCAGAATATGAGGAAAAAATAGTTCAGGAAATGGAAGGGTTCTTTTCTGATAATGAGGTGGGAGAGGTGTCGCCTAGCTGTATTTGGGAAACGCATAAATGCTTTATGAGAGGGATTTTAATCTCAATGGGAACACAAAGGAAACGTAAGATAGGGAGACAGATAGAAACATTATTGGGAGAAATTCGTAAATTAGAAAATGTACATAAAAAAACGTTGGCTATTCAGATTGAGGAGAAGCTGAGGCAGACACGAGAGGAACTAAATCTGTTACTAACAGACAATGCAAAAGCCTCACTAAAAAGAGGTAAGCGTGCCTTCTATGAATATGGCAATAAGCCGAGTAGAATGCTAGCGAGGGCTTTAAGAGAAACGAGGAACCAAAATCATATAGATGGCATCAAAACAACAGGAGATAGGATAGTGAAATCCTCACAAGAAATTGCAAAAGTATTTAAAAATTATTATACGAAATTATATCAATTAAAAGAAGAGAGGGATACAGGAAAGAGGAGTAGGCAGGAGGAGAAGATAAAGGAATATATAGAGAAGGCGGGAATGCCGAAATTGGCAGAGGAAATTGGGAGAGATATGGAAGGGCCGATCACGGCCGAAGAATTCACAAATACTCTCAAATTGCTAAAGACAGGTAAAGCCCCCGGCCCCGACGGGTTTACCCTCTTTTACTATCGGACCTATGCAGAAAAATTGATGCCAAGATTTTTAAAAGCTTATAACGCGATAAGAGAAGGACAGGGGATACCGGAGGAAGCCCTTATGGCACATATAGCGGTTATACCCAAGGAGGGAAAAGATTTAACACTATGTTCCAATTATCGCCCTATATCGTTATTAAACGTTGACTTGAAGATCTTTACAAAAATTCTAGCAAATAGAATATTACCACATATCCCTGATTTGATACACCAAGATCAGGTGGGATTTACCCCAGGAAGGGAAGGCAGGGAAAATACGATGCGGGTGATTAATGCGATCCATCTCTCCCAGGTATCCAAGAAAACACTAGTTCTGGTATCCACCGACGCTGAAAAAGCGTTTGATAGGGTCGACTGGAAATTCTTAAAAGCAATTATAAAATATATCGGCTTGGGGGAGGGGATGCAAAGATGGGTTATGAGCCTATATTCACAGCCAAAAGCTAGAATAAAGATAAACGAGACGATGTCGGAACCCTTTGAGATACGGAATGGGACGCGGCAAGGCTGTCCCCTGTCACCAATTATTTTTATTTTGACACTTGAACCCTTTCTGAGGACGATAAGGATGAATACCGATATTAGAGGCATCTGTGTAAAGGGAGGAACATACAAGTTAGCTGCTTTTGCGGATGATTTGATGTTTTCTCTTACGGAACCTGTTTTATCTCTTCCCCCATTGCTGGCTGAGATTGCTGAATATGGCGTGCTATCAAATTTTAAAGTAAACTATGACAAGTCGGAGGCAATGGGGGTGGAGATGAATATGGTACAACAACGACAATTAGCCGCCTCTTTTTCATTTAAATGGACAAATTCTCATATTGGATATCTGGGGACTAAAATCCCGAAGAAACTAAATAGAATCTTAGAGCTTAATTTAGCACCGTTGACAAGGCAAATAAAACGTGATTTACAGAAATGGGATAAGGAGGTTTTTACCTGGTTTGGCAGGGTCAATATTATAAAGATGAATGCAATGCCTAGGATATTATATCTATTACAGACACTCCCTACCAGTATACCTCAAGGGTTCTTGAAAGAGATCAGAATGAAGTTTGCGGGATTCATATGGGCAGGGAAACCAGCCAGAGTCAGAAGAGATATCTTAACTTTACCTAAAGAAAAAGGGGGCATAGGTTTCCCAGATCCACTCGCATACTATGAGGCTGTACATTTGTCAAGAGTTCTTGATTGGTGTGTTACCCCGAAGATTAAACCATGGATTCTCTTAGAACAGGCAATGATAGAAATACCGTTGGAAGGACTAATTTGGCTTTCTAAATCCATTTTACCACAATCAGTTAAAAAGCATCCAACAATAGGGACGACAATTAATGTGGTGAAAAAAGTATTTAGAAAATCAAATGATGAAACAGAAGCAAATCCTCTGACTCCGGTCCTGGGAAACCCGGCATTTATGCCGGGTATAAACGACCCAGGGTTCGAGAATTTAAAAAGACAAGGCAAAACCAGATTGATTCACTTTCAGAAGGAAAATCGGGTAATGACATGGGAGGAAATTGAAAGCGAACTAGCGGAGGTTCTAGAACCATTCAGGCGAAGACAGCTAAGGGGGTTCCTGCGATCAATACAGAGCCAGACAACAGTGAGGACGAGTTTGTCGGAATTTGAGAAATTGTGTCTTAAGGGAGAGGCGATGAGACACTCGTTATCAATATTTTATTCCCTGGTAAATGAACTTAAAGCTCCACAAGAAATAGGCTTTATACATGCTTGGGAGAGAGATCTAGGGGTAACTTTTACAGAGAACCAGAAGGGAAAAATTTTTGAGTTTAATCATAAAGCCTCTCTAGCATCCAAATACCAGGAGGGAGGATATAAGATCCTGAGTAGGTGGTATAGGACCCCGGAAGTTTTAAACCAAATTTTTCCACAAGCGTCAAATCTTTGTTGGCGATGTTTAAAAGAAGAAGGAACTCTGATACATATTTTTTGGAACTGTGAAGGAGTGAAAGAATTTTGGAGGATGGTGTCTGAGGAAATAGAAGAGATAACTGAAATGTCTCTTGGAGAGAACCCAGCGGTCTACCTGTTGTTAGACATCCCTATATCAGTAGTTAAGTATAAAAAATCTTTGGTAAGACACTTACTAATAACAGCTAGAGCTTGCATTCCAGCTTTATGGAAGAGCACGTGTTCACCAAGTAGACCTCAATGGCATGAAAAAATCAGGGAAATCCAATGTATGGAAAATCTCACGATGGCTCTGAGGGAACAGGAGGGGAAGTATAGGGAGATATGGGCCCCCTATGATAGGTATAGGGAACGAGGGGAGTAGGGGGGGGGGGAGAGGGAGGAACTGAAAGTATTGTTTTTTTTTTTTTTTTTTTTTTTTTTTTTTTGCCCGGGCTCGGGAAGGTTTTTTGGACAAGGGGTCCGGACGTTGGGGTGGGTGAGAGGGAGATTGGGTTTCTCAATTCCTTAAACAGAGAGAGGACAGGTTAAATGTCCCGGGGGAATAGGAAATAAGAAGAACGAGGAATCATTTTTGATTCATATGGTAGTATATGTGCTAGAAGCAGTTAAGCTTAGAGATAGGTCAGGAACAAGTATAAAGTATAGTGGTTTGATTGTTGGCTTTTGTTTTCTGATATGATAATATCCCTGTTCTTATGGAATTGTGAAATGAGGAAAAATGAAAAATAAAGAATTTATAAAAAAAAAAAAACATAGCCAGAGTTCAGGACCGGATCGGATAGTCAGCCAAGCCAAATGTCAGAGAGCCAGAGATGAACGTAGTAGCAAGCAGGATCAGGAGACAGAAGGAACGTCAGCCAAGCAAGTCTTCAACAGTGAGGCAGAAGATGGTCTCTGTGATGTTGACCAAGGCGAAGGCAGAGATCATCTGAGCTGGACGGCTTAAGTAGGCAGGACTGACAAGCAGAATCATCAACAGGTGAGTCACTGTGGAGAGATAGGAGCTGGTAATCAGCCAACAGCTGAGCAGCCAGCTCAGAGAAGGAAGGGCTGAGCCCAGCCCTGACAGCATGTAGGAAACGGGGAGGGTCTAGTTAGGACTAAAGGGCCAGATTCACAAACGAGATACAACGGCGTATCTACTGATACGCCGTCGTATCTCTGTTTCTAACTATGCGACTGATTCATAGAATCAGTTACGCATAGCTAGCCCTAAGATCCGACAGGTGTAATTGAATTACACTGTCGGATCTTAAGGATGCAATTCTAGGCCGGCCGCTATGTGGTGAGGCCAAATTGTGGCCGGCGTAGAATATGCAAATGAATACTTACGGCGATCCCCGAACGTCCCGTCGATCTAACTCTACGGAAACGTTTCCGTTGAGTTACGCTGCGTAAAACTAGGGCTGAGCCCTAGTTGTCTTAAGCCATGTTAAAGCGGATGTGCCACTAAAAAAATATATTAAAAGCCAGCAGCTACAAATACTGCAGCTGCTGACTTTTAATATAAGGACACTTACCTGTCCTGGAGTCCCGCGCCGATCGAAGCAGAAGACGAGCCGATCGCTCGTCACCCTGCTGCTCCCCCCTCCATCCTCGGTGAGGGAACCAGGAAGTGAAGCGCTCCGGCTTCACTGCCCGGTTCCCTACGGCGCATGCGCGAGTCGCGCTGCGCCCGCCGATTGGCTCCCGCTGTGTGCTGGGAGCCGAGTGTTCCCAGCATACAACGGGGGACGGACGGGAAGCAAGGGAAAAACCCGTCTTTTTCCCGCATCGTAGGGCCGGAAGTGGGTGCAGATACCTGTCTGTAGACAGGTATCTGCACCCCCCTCCCCCCTGAAAGGTGTCAAATGTGACACCGGAGGGGGGGAGGGTGCCGATCAGCGGGACTCCACTTTAGAGTGGAAATCCGCTTTAAGTATGGCCGTCGTTCTCGCGTCAAAATTTAAACATCAACGTCGTTTGCGTAAGCCGTCCGTGAATGGTGCTGGACGCCATTTACGTTAGCGTCTAAGCAAATGACGTCGGTGCGACGTCAGTTAGCTCAATGCACGTCGGGTAATTTACCCGACGGAGCATGTGCAGTACGTCCGGCGCAGGAGTGCGCCTAATTTAAATGGGACTCGCCCCATTCGATTGGGCCCGCCTTGCATGTGCAGCGTCGCAAATTTTCAGGTAAGTGCTTTGTGGATCGGGCACTAACTTGGGAAATTTGCGGCGGTGTAACTTAAATCGTTTAAGTTAAGTTGCGCCCGGGCTACGTGAATCTGGCCCAAACTAACTAGCCGTAAACAAGAGGGGAAGATAGAGGAATGTACCAAAATCACATAGTAAACAAGTTGTATTTGCTCAAAACCGCCACTAAAAGTCAGCATACTACAGAAAAATGGTAACCTCATGCGCAAGACCTACATTTTTTTAGTTGGTTCAGTTGGACTTTAACATGAGAAATGTATCTCATGCTTGCTTCATTTTAACCTGCAAAGAAGGAATGGTGGGGCTGTTTTTTTTTTTTTTTCTCTACAAAACAAGTATTTGGCTTTCAAGTAACCAGCAGATTACAAGACATTTTTTTTTCAGGTGTTTTAAGCGCAACCTGACCTCCCGTTGCGCTTTCAAGAAAATCTTCAGAATCCAGCTATGCCGTCGCGAGCGAGCGCACGTCTGTGAATTTAAGATGATTTGAAACACTTTTACAATGTACCAAAAGGAAACCCAAGTCAACGCCAATGTATGCAAATGTAACCCGACTGCCGTCTTGCTTAATGTCCCACTGCAGATAGAGAGTCGCCTGCTGAGATCACTAAGCCACAACTGACAGTTCCCCCGTAGCAGCGAAATCGGAAATCCCCGGGGGGACCCTCGGTTGCCGCCATCTCCACAACGGGTAGAGAAAAAACGATATCGCCATCATTCTGACGCCCCTAATTCTTTGCAACGTGCCGAACGGGGCTGCAGACGTCTCTATCTGCTCTAAGAAAGAAAAAAAAAGCAACGAAAAAAAAACGTTAACTTCCTCCTCTATTGGCACAAATAGAAATAATTACCTCTAAAAACATAACAAATTGTCTAGGGAGGCCAATTCATCCCTTTTAAAAGCTCTATTTTCCCCTAAAAGGCACTTGAATGCAACTTTTAACGATTCAACATTTATGCCTCAACAATTTTGTTTCTGTGTTAGGCCATTAGGCGTATTTATAGCGGTTTGGGTGACGGAAGTGCGCCACGGAATCTGTCTGCTTTTCATTTCTGTCTTCGCCTTCGGGGGTTCCTTCATCTGTGGGGTCTGTATTTTCTTTTTCCTCGCTAATGATATTTACACAATTAAAAAAAAAAAAAAAAAAAAACTTCAGGCATCGGTTAAAATGAGCGTACTGATAATACTGTCCCAGGCGGTTTATAAGCGCGTCATAGTCCACTTACTTAACTGCTTAAGACCCGGAACATTACCATTAAGACCCCCTTTTTGCGATTCGGCACTGTGTCGCTTTAAATGACAATTGCGCGGTCGTGCGACGTGGCTCCCAAACAAAATTGGCGTCCTTTTTTTCCCCACAAATAGAGCTTTCTTTTGGTGGTATTTGATCACCTCTGCGTTTTTTTATTTTTTGCGCTATAAACAAAAATAGAGCGTCAATTTTTTTTAAAAAAAAGCAATATTTTTTACTTTTTGCTATAATAAATATCCCCCGAAAATATATAATATTTTTTTTCCCTCAGTTTAGGCCGATACATATTCTTCTACTTATTTTTGGTAAAAAAAAATCACAATAATCGTTTATTGATTGGTTTGCGCAAAAGTTTTAGCGTTTACAAACTAGGGGATAGTTTTATGGCATTTTTATTAATACATTTTCTTTTACTACTAATGGCGGCGATCAGCGATTTTTTTTTCGTGACTGCGACATTCTGGCGGACACATCGGACACTTTTGACACATTTTTGGGACCATTGTCATTTTCACAGCGAAAAGTGCTATAAAAATGCACTGACTACTGTGAAAATGACACTGGCAGTGAAGGGGTTAACCACTAGGGGGCGCTGTAGGGGTTATGTGTGACCTCATGTGTGTTTCTTACTGTAGAGGGGCGTGGCTGGACGTGTGACGTCACTGATCGTCGTTCCCTATATCAGGGAACAGACGATCAGTGACACTGCCACAGAGAAGAACGGACAAGGTTTGTTTACACTCACCTCTCTCCGTTCTTCAGCTCCTGTGACCCGAACGTGGGACACCGGCGGCGATCAGGTCCGTGGGTCCCGTGGGCGCGGTCACAGAGGACAGGACCGGGTCGCGAGCGCGCCACCGGCGGTGCGCTCGCGACCCACGGCTGGGTTACTGAAGGGGACGGTCATGTACGCCCATGTGCCCAGCCGTGCCATTCTGTTGACGTATATCATCGTGCGGCGGTCCTTAAGTGGTTAAAGAGACACTGTCATGACAAAACAAGAAAGTTTGATCTAATACTGCTTTGTATTTTAATTTCTAAAGCGGCGGATCGGCCGCTTATTTATATTGCAACAGCTGTGCCGAGAGTGCGTGCCCTGCTCACTTCTGCCACAGTTACCAGCGGCAAAAAGAAAGCTCTCGATCGCTAATTGAGATATGGTGCTTTCTGATCATGTGACCGTAGTGACAGCCAATGATGGCGGTCACATGATCATAAACCCCGAACTGTCTCCCGGCATCTTAAACCTCTAAAGGTTGCACCAAGGGGTCAAATAAGAAGTTCGTAGGAGGAGCAAAGAGTTCAAGGCTCACCAGAAACAAGGTACAAGGAAAGCTGTCCAGCATCTCTGGTGGCACAGCAAGAAGAGCCACAGCCAAACACCACAGAGGTCTCGGGTTCCTACCCTCCGGAGCTAAAAAGTCTGGACCTGAAGGCTGTGACTGGGCTTGTTACCAAGTGGGGGGGTTCCTCTTTCATTGTTCCCCTCATGTAGGCTACCAGATGAGAGCAAACATCTTCTATTTTAGACAGGGCACTGTGCTAGCTAGCCATGAAATACTGCTATTCCAGTTAGGTGGCCCTGTACCTTCAACTGCCTATGGCCATATTAGGTCAATTTCCTCATGGCCATATTAGGTCAGTATAGGGTGACCACATTTCCAAACTACCATTCAGGGACACCCCACTTCCCAAAAATCAGCTTGTGCTGTAACGAATCACAGAACAGTGATTGAACACAAGAGGCGGGATTTATTATTTCTCCAATCACAAGCAGGGGGCGGGGACTGTGCTCCTCCAGGAATTCCTGGCCAGGACAAGTACTGTCGGTGAGTAAAGCGGTGATGTGGCGTCCTTTTTTGGGGGCATCAGATTGGACCGGGGGGTGGCTGTGTCAGTTTCATTCCGGGACACTGTATTGTCCTGGAATGAAGGTGCCCGGGACAGACCTGAAAAATGTGGGACTGTCCCGGACAATTCGGGACACGTGGTCACCCTAGGTCAGTAGCCATATCAGATTATTGTCTATGTGGCCATATTGGGCCAGAGATATTATGAACTTCCCCACCCCCTCTCTGTACATGCAGTTGCAGGGCAGGGGCCTTGGTTGCAACTGACAGCTTGTTGTTCATCACCTGTAATAGCAAAAAAGTTAACTAAAAAAATAAAAAAGGGACAGTGTAAAAAAAAAAAGTTAAACAAAAATGGTAAAGCACCCCCATCCCCCTATGCTCATGTCTAAATGAGAACACATACGTAAGTCCTGCTTGCATATGTAAATGGTGATCGTACCACGCATGTGAGGTATCGCTGTGAACGCCAGAACTAGAGCATACATTTTAGCTCCAGACCTCCTGTGTACCTTTAAACTGGAAACCTGTAAAGGCTTTTAACCACTTAAGGACCTCCTCCTGCACATATACGTCGGCAGAATGGCACGGCTGGGCACAAGCACGTACAGGTACGTCCTCTTTAACTGCCCAGCCATGGGTCGTGTGCGCGCCCGCGACCCGGTCCGAAGCTCCGTGACCGCGGGACCCGTGGACCCGATCGCCGCTGGAGTCCCGCGATCGGTCCCTGGAGCTGAAGAACGGGGAGAGGTGTGTGTAGATTTTTACATATATTTCATAAATATCGGAGCTGGCCTGGGAATCAAGTGGTTATAAAAAAGAGAAAAAAAAATAAAGAAAAAAAAAAGCTTTAAAAAAATAAAAATTAAACAAATGCCACCACCATATTCTGAGTTCTAAGTCATTTTCGCACCCCCCCTTCCCTCGGGTTCTCTGCTCCAGGGGGCCCATGCCTGAAGCTGTGTAAGGGGCCCCATAATTCCTGATGGCGGCCCTGCATTCATTGGAGAGAACCTCACACAGAACCCATTGACTCTGTAATCCCACATATAATTATTAGTTGATCACTGCATCCCGATAAATATTAATCGTTTTTTACTGCCTTATACCCTGAGCCTGGTAAATCGCAGAAAGTCTCCGGTATCCGTCGTTGGAATTGACCTTGCATCGTAAAAAAAAAACGCGGCTCGTGGAATTTTCAGCCTGAATTTATTTTTGACTTTTGGTTTGCAAATGTGTCATATTTCCCTTTGCGTTCCCTAACGTCTAGTTTGTGCCTCGGCGGACTAATCATCCGCCCGCAAGACTTCAGGAAAAATCTCTCGGTAGGCTGTAGCAGAGGATTTTTTGGAGCTACTTAATTTATCTGGGAGCCATACAAGCCCCGGGGCTGTACAGCTGAATCTCCGCTATCAGAGCGCTCATTGGACACCTGTAAGGGGACTCATGATGGGGATATGAAAGCTTAACGTCTCCCGCAAGGCTTGAGAAAGGCACGCTTTTTTTTTTCTCGTAATCAAAATATCACAGTGTGCCACCGAGCGTCTGCTCCCCGATTGGCTGGCGCCGCTCTTAAAAGCATATTTAAATTCTTACAAACAACTTTATTTCGGATCTCCCGCTGCGGTTGTTGCTGGTGGCTGGCACACTCTCTCGCTGTGAACAGTTCGCCGTTTTGTAATTCGGAAATCCTAAGGAGAAATTATAGTTAGTCAGTGTTCCTGGCATCGGGAGCTACTGATTGGGTGACGGCAGTTTCTGTATTGTATTTAAATTATTTTTTTTTGCATGTGGGGTAAAAAGAAAATATACCGTATTTATCGGCGTATACCGCGCACTTTTTTGCCCTCAGGGCAAAATCTCGGGTGCGCGATATACGCCGATACCCGCTTTCCCGCGCCGAGTTTGAATACTGCGCCGGCATATACCGAGCGCAGTACACTCGTGTATAGTCGGGACGTACAGGACGTCAGCGCGAGAGTAGCCGAGCCTGCCCAAATATACACGACTGTACTGCGCTCGGTATATGCCGGCGCAGTATTCAAACTCGGCGCGAGAAACGAGCGGGGAGGACGCCGCAGAAGGACGCCGGACCCGACGAAGAGGACACCCGAAGCCGCAGACGGACGCCGGACCCGACGAGGCCGCCGATGGAAGCCGCGCAAGACACCAAACAAGTACAAAAATCTTTTTTCCACAGGAATTTCGGGGCAACTTTAGGGGTGCGCGCTATACGCGGGAGCGCGCTATACCTCAATAAATACGGTAAAAACTTCTTTCCCAAAAAGTGATTGTAAAGTCTTGTTTTTTTTTTTTTTTTACATTAAAAATAACAAACAAGTTATACTTACCTGCTCTGTGTAATGGTTTTGCCTGGATCCTCCTCTTCTCTGATACGCCGGCGTAACTCTTTGTGAATCTGGCTAGTATTATTGTTGTGCATTATGTATGTAGAGTTGCAGTTTTTTTTTATTGCTTTTTGTTTTTTTTAATATCAACCTTTTGTGTTAGCAGCCATATATCTCTTATTTCTTTTTGAAAACAGTGGGCCAGATTCATCAATAGATACGCCGGCGGATCTCCTGATCCGCCGTCGTATCTGTGAGACCCGACGGTCGGATCTGTGAGATCCCACGGTCGGAGCTATACGACTGATTCATAAGAATCAGTTCCGCATAGATCTCCCTTAGATCCGACTGGTGTAAGTGACTTACACCAGTCGAATCTCAGGCTGTAATCTCCCACCGGCCGCTAGGTGTCGTCGCTTTGTTTTACACGTCGCATATGCAAATGAGGAGAACCGCCGATTCACGTCCGTACGCCCGCCCGTCTCTCTTTTTCAACGTCCTTTGCGTTCGGCTTTTTCCGGCGGATAGCTACCCCTGCTAATATGAGGGGTAGCTAATGTTAAGTATGGCCGCCATTCCCGCGCCGAGATTCAAAATGTTTACGTCGTTTGCGTAAGTCGATCGGGAATACCGATGGCCGCAATTGACGTACCCGCCGCTAACAATGACGTCCTAGCGACGTCATTTGGAGCATGCGCACTGGGCTTTTTCGCCGGCGGCGCATGCGCAGTTGAATCGGCGCGGGAACGCGCCTGATTTTAATTATACACTCCCCCTAGCCGCGGAATTTGCATTCCGCCGGGGGGAGTTACGATCCAACGGTGCAATTTGCGAGGTAAGTGCTTTATGAATCATGCACTAGCCTCGCTAAATTGCACCGGCGGATCGTAAACCAGGTAGATCTAGCGGATCTAAAGATCCGCTGAGCTACATGAATCTGGCCCAGTGCACACTGCTGGGGTGGGGACTATTAAAAAAAAAAATCAGATTTTTTTTTTTTTAAGTCTAAAAGTATTATTTGGTTAACTAAATCTTATTTTCCGCAGTCTAACCAACACAGGATTCAACACACCACCAACCCCTGAATGTATTCAATGCTTAATCTATAAATCTTTTAATTAAATATATCGTCAAAAAATAGCAACAGCAAATGAAAAAGATATAGTTACCAGCGTTTTACCGTTCCGTGTGGAATAATATCCTGCCGTTACTGTAATTTGATTAATATATTTCATTACCTTTATATGTGAGTAACAATAAATAACATTACATTTATGGTCTAATAATACTCATTTCCATGATTCTTTTCTAACTGTTTTCTTTGCTTCTTGCAGTAATCTCATCATAAAGTCTAATTATTCCATTTAGTGTGGCTGCATTTAGAAATCCAATTTCACTGAAAAAAAAAAAAAAAGAAAAAGAAAGAAAAAACCTGAGAAATGTGAGGATTTTGCATGACTTAATAAATCAAGTAAATTAATTTGTTCTTAAATAGCTATAGGTTTATACAGTATAATCCTGAATCAATGTTTACCTGTAAATTGATTAGTGAGTATTTATTGGGAGCTGCCATCATAGGCTAACACATTGATTATATAACCTCTTATGGATGAACCCTTTCTATATCGGAACAGCTGGGCTTGCAGGCTACATGCGGGCAATATTGCTTCTTTCCCGCAAACTTCATTTTAATCAATACACAAATGTGGACTTGCTAATTTAGCTAATATATTTATCGGTGTGATATTTTCTTATTCAAAAACAGGACATTCGGTCTTCTTTGGTATTATATTTGCTTGTTGGCAAAAGTTATATTAAATATCTACCGTATATACTTGAGTATAAGCCGACCCGAATACAAGCCGAGGCACCTAATTTTACCTGTAGCGGTACCCCTGAAGGAGCTGCTGGTTAGTTTTGGGTCTACTCTCTGACCTATCAGTCCCTTTTAACCACTTAAGGACCGGACCAATATGCTGCTAAATGACCCAAAAGGGGTTTTTACAATTCGGCACTGCGTCGCTTTAACTGACAATTGCGCGGTTGTGCGACGTGGCTCCCAAACAAAATCGGCGTCCTTTTTTCCCCACAAATAGAGCTTTCTTTTGGTGGTATTTGATCATCTCTGTGGTTTTTATTTTTTTGCGCTATAAACAAAAATAGAGTGACAATTTTGAAAAAAATTCTATATTTTTTACTTTTTGCTGTAATAAATATCCCTCGCAATAAGCGTTTATCGATTGGTTTGCGCAAAATTTATAGCGTTTACAAAATAAGGGATAGTTTTTTTTTTTATTTATTTTTTACTACTAATGGCGGCGATCAGCGATTTTTTCCGTGACTGCGACATTATGGCGGACACTTCGGACAATTTTGACACATTTTTGGGACCATTGTCATTTTCACAGCAAAAAATGCATTTAAATTGCATTGTTTATTGTGAAAATGACAGTTGCAGTTTGGGAGTTAACCACAGGGAGCGCTGTAGGAGTTAGGCTCCATTCACACCTAGGCAGACAAATTTGTCGCCGCAAATCGCGGTACAAATAGCGGCGTTTTGTACTGCGATTTGCGGCGACAAAACGCCGGTATTGTCCGCCTAGATGTGCCCCAGATTGACCACCTCTATGGAGATGCTTCCCATCTCCTAGCCGAACGCCGAAAGCCGTCTGAAAAAAAGGTCCGGGACCTTTTTTCAGGCGGCAGGCGTCAGGCGTCCGGTGTGGAGATGTGAACCATCTCCATAGAGGGACATGTGTTTTCATCCCTCTGGCGGCAGCGGCGTAGCACTACAGGCGTTAAAACGCCTAGATGTGAATGGGGGCTAAGGGTTCACCTAGTGTGTGTTTACAACTGTAGGGGGGTGTGGCTGTAGGACTGACGTCATCGATCGAGTCTCCCTATAAAAGGGATCACTCGATCGATGCAGCCGCCACAGTGAAGCACGGCTCTCCCCGTTCTTCAGCTCCGGGGAGCGATCGCGAGGGGGCGGCTAGAAACGAATAGCCGCGCCCTCGTCCCGGATCGCTCCTGAAGCCACGGGAACCGCCGCATGTACCGGGGGGGTCCCGATCGGACCCCCGACCCACGTCTAGGCAGGGACGTACAGGTACGCCAATGTGCCTGTCCGTGCCATTCTGCCGACGTATATGTACATGCGGCGGTCCGGAAGTGGTTAAATATCTACCGTATATGCTTGAGTATAAGCCGACCCGAATATAAGCCGAGGCACCTAATTTTACCAGTAGCGGTACCCCTGAAGGAGCTGCTGATTCGTTTTGGGTCTTCTCTCTGACCTATCAGTCCCTTTAATTGACTCGAACCCTCCCTTGGCACAACAGGCAATTGTAAACGTATGGTGAGTCCCACGTGTTGCTAGAACCACAATAACACATGTAGAATACACAATGATATGCAATAATGTTGTTACCTTCATCTGAATGCAGTCCTCAGGAGCAAACACACCTCACATAATCAATGTAGTAAACCAAGGGTAACTTTACTAGGCATGTAAAAAGAGAAAAGAGCAAACAGCAGTTTACAAATATACATACAGTTTTGTTCAAAATTATTCAACCCCCCAATGCTGTAAAGGGTTTTAGGGAATTTACTGTACATTTGTAATTGTATTCAGAATGAAATCCGACAAGGACTTCTTAAAGAACCATATGCAACTAAAATGACATCAATTGGTTTTGTAATACAGTAGTAAATGTTTATTTTGTGAATTCTTCATTTACACAATTATTCAACCCCTTAAAGACTACCACTCTGAAGAACAGGTTCATTGAAGTGTTTTCAATCAGGTATTGAAAACACCTTTGGATGTCAGGGAGCAGCAATAAAGCCTAATAAGCACCAATCAGGCAGCTTTAAAATGACTGTGATACTCAGCTCCTTCTAGACATTTACTGGTGTGGTTACAAACATGGTGAAGTCAAGAGAATGGTCCGGGAAGACAAGAGAAGAGGCGATTACTCTTCACAGGTAGGGCAATGGCTATAAGAAGATTGCAAAGATGTTAAACATACCAAGAGACACCATAGGAAGCATCATTCGCAAATTCAAGGCAAAGGGCACTGTTGAAACGCTACCTGGTCGTGGCAGAAAGAAGATGCTGACTTCGACTGATGTGCGCTACCTGAAGCGTAGAGTGGAGAAAAGTCCCTGTGTGACTGCTGAGGAACTGAGAAAAGATTTGTCAGATGTGGGTACTGAAGTTTCTGCCCAGACAATACGGCGCACACTGCGTAATGAAGGCCTCCATGCCAGAACTCCCAGGCGCACCCCCTTGCTGTCTCCAAAGAATAAGAAGAGTCGACTGCAGTATGCCAAAAGTCATGTGGGCAAACCACAGAAGTTTTGGGATTGTGTTCTGTGGACTGATGAAACAAAATTAGAACTGTTTGGGCCCATGGATCAACGCTATGTTTGGAGGAGGAAGAACAAGGCCTATGATGAAAAGAATACCGTGCCTACTGTGAAGCATGGCGGGGGGGTCAATCATGCTTTGGGGCTGTTTTGCTTCTGCAGGTACAGGGAAGCTTCAGCATGTGCAAGGTACCATGAATTCTCTTCAGTACCAGGAGATATTGGATGACAATGTGATGCAGTCCGTCACAAACCTGAGGCTTGTGAGACGTCGGAGACAGGGGTGCACTGCAAGGTAGTGAACCCAATAGCAGACTGCTGCGGATGGACAGGAAACGCGAACCCAAGATTCCCCAGGGCGCGGAGTCTAAGGTCCAGCGGGTGTTCACCAGAGCCTCTAGTGGTGAGGATGGCCTTCGCTGCAACTGAACCCAGGTCGCGGCCCCTGGGGTCCCACAGGTCACGCTCCGTAGGGAGAGAGGGGAAGCAGCCACTGAGGTCACAAGGGATGGTGATGGGTAAGCCGAGGTTGGGGCAACAGGCAGACAAGGGACAGGCCAAGGGTCAGGATCACAGGCAAACAGGAGTAGTCAGGGACAAGCCAAAATCGGTACACAGAAAGGTAAACGTTGCACACAGCAGACAGGAACACAAGCTAACAAACAAAGTTGAACAGTGTAATGGAATGGCCCGCGACACCCAGAGACCTTTGAAGAATGTGGGGTACTCCTGTGCCAGCGTCACTAATGACTCTTGGGTCTAGGGTCACCCTGTGCCCCTTTTGGGCATAGGGTGACTGATAAATGATAATTCATGTTTTGCAGGATATCTTGGAATATTACAGTTTGGTTAATGCTGACCCCCAACCGGTCAATAAGAGTGTCTACTTCAATGTTTAACCTAGGCTGTTGAGATGCTAACTAAGTCTGCTACTGTAGTGATGAAAGCTGTGATTGCATTCTGTTGTGATAATTAGGTCTGCTCCTAAGACATTTCATTATGTATGCTAATAACACTGTTAAGATTTGGAATGTGACTTGTCAAGCTGTATGCGGAGACAGGCTGTCTGGATAATGACTAATAATTAACTCAACTAAATGTCATTGTCTAAGAGAAGGTGTATTGAAGCCCCCCATTGTGTGATGTGTGGGTGGAGTGTGTCTTTGTTCCTTTGATTACTGTAACATGTTGTACTGTATATAAGAAAGCTAGGGGACCATTAAAGTGTTCGTTCATACATTTTGAAACCAGGAACGGAGCTTGTCTCGTCTTTCTGGGGAATTGGTATGGATCATGTCTGTTGGATGGTTGGAGTGTCAGATAAGCTGTCGTGGTTTATGGAATGGAAATCGTAAACGGTGGTGACCGTTACAAACAGCAAGGCAGACCTGCAGTGCAACAGTTAATATAGACTTCCTGGGATGGCCTGGGGTGGAGCCATACTGGGAGGAGATGATATAAGGCAGCCGGAAAGAGTCAGGCCTCTAATGGTTTGGCTGACCCTTTCATAGAAGCAACTTGTGAGGGACCTAGACTCAGAGAAAACAGGTTGCATACAACCACATCTTACGCCGGCTCTTAAATTACTGTAGTAGCCAATGCCTGAGTGGCTCCCTGACTTTTCTCCCTAGACATTAGCTAACCTTTCTTTCCCACCCAATGAATTGACTGCACTATATCATTGCCTAAGAGAATGTGATACCGTTGAGTGACAGATGTGAAAAGCCGTGTAAATATTGAGAAACCACAATCCAATAACAAAGACACACGATTCTGGCAATAAGGTTAAACCCTTAGCAATCTCCTCAATTGTTTTCATCTTTTGCTTACACGCCCCTAATATGTTGGGATTTTAATTCATGATTTTATCTGAAAAAGAGAACCTGTATAAGGTGAGGAATGAAGAAGATGATAATAAAATAAGTCTTAAGGTAAAGGACCTGGCCAGTTTTTGCGATTCGGCACTGCGTTGTTTAACCGACAATTGCACGGTCGTGCAACGTGGCTCCCAAACAAAATTGGCGTCCTTTTTTCCCCACAAATAGAGCTTTCTTTTGGTGGTATTTGATCACCTCTGCGGTTTTTATTTTTTGCGCTATAAACAAAAATAGAGCGACAATTTTGAAAACAAAATTATTTTTTTACTTTTTGCTGTAATAAATATCCCCCAAAAAGATATAAAAAAAAAATGTTTTTCCTCAGTTTAGGCCGATACGTATTCTTCTACATATTTTTGGTAAAAAAAATCGCTATAAGCGTTAATCGATTGGATTGCGCAAACGTTATAACGTTTACAAAATAGGGTATAGTTTTATGGCATTTTTATACTTTTTTTTTTTTTTACTACTAATGGCGGTGATCAGTGGTTTTTGTTCATGACTACGACATTATGGCGGACACTTCGGAAAATGTTGACACATTTTTGGGACCATTGTCATTTTCACAGCAAAAAATGGTATAAAAATGCACTGATTACTGTGAAAATGACAATTGCAGTTTAGGAGTTAACCACTAGGAGGCACTGTAGGGGTTATGTGTGACCTCATATGTGTTTATAGGGGGGCGGGGCTGGACGTGTGACATCACTGATCGCCTTTCCCTATAACAGGGAACAGACGATCAGTGACACTGCCACTGTGAAGAACAGGGAAGGTGTGTTTACACTCACCTCTCCCCGTTCTTCAGCTCCTGTGACCGATTGCGAGACACCGGCGGTGGTCACGGAGCTTCGGACCCGGTCACATGCGCGTGCCCGCCCCAGCCGTGCCATTCTGCCGACGTGTATAGTCGGTAGGGGGTCCTTAAGTGGTTAAAGAGTGGAAAGCCACGGTCACGGAGCTTCGGAACGGGTCGCGGGTGCGCGACCCACGGCTGGGCACTTAAAGGGGATGTACAGGTACGTGATTGTGCCCAGCCGTGCCATTCTGCCGACGTAAATGTGCAGGAGGCGGTCCTTAAGTGGTTAAAAAGTGGGAGGCGCATTTCTTCCAGGTCATTTGGTGTTTCTGAGCTCAATGGTGTGTTTTTTTTCTTTTTAAGGATGTTCCAAACAGTTGATTTGGCCACACCTAATGTTTTTGCTATCTCTCGGATGGGTTTGTTTTGTTTTTTTCAGCCTAATGATGGCTTGCATCACTGATAGTGACAGCTCTTTGGATCTCATATTGACATATATTTGCTAATCACTAATAGTAGTTAGCCACGTTTCGAACACCCTGATCTATGAAGACTTTCTTGAAAGACTTCAACATTCCTACGAAAAATGTTCTGTTTAACAACTGCTTGGAGCTAAACCATGACCTGGCTAACCGAAATCCCTCACAGGCATATTTGCTATTCATTTTTGCTAACACGCTGTAACAAAATTCAACGATATTCCTATGTGACGGAACTCCCCAAGGGAACAGCTACCTGTGTACACTTCATATACAAACACCATTTCTTGACGTTTATGTATCGATTGCATTTCAGAGATTTGGAAAAATAACAAAAGCATATTTGAGGTTCTGTCCTGAAAGATAATATATATAAAGGCAGATTGAGCACATGTAACAAGCTAGAGGAAGCAAAGCCAATGCTTCCTGTATAGTGCTGCCTCCTGTCACATGGGCAGGGCAAAGGGGGTGGGGTCAGGGGTGGAGCCAATGGGGGATTTAGTTTTCGCCAAAGGGGCAGGTGTCAAACACAAGGCCCGTGGGCTGAATCTGGCCCTCCAGGCCATTTCATGTGGCCCTCGCACCTCTCCTCCAGCCCTCCTCTGGTCCTACTCCAGACCCTGAGGCCGCGTACACACGACCGTGAAACTCGACGGGCGAAACACATCGTTTTCCCCGTCGAGTTCCTTGTTCGGCTGTCAAAAAACTTGTCGAGCCAAATTTTCCCATTGCCCAACGAGGAAATAGAGAACATGCTCTTTTTTTATCTCGATGAGTTTCCCGACGGGTTTCTCGGCGAAAAGTGTACACACGACCGGTTTTCTCGGCAGAATACGTCTCCCATCCAGTTTCTTGCTGGATTCTGCCGAGAAAACCGGTCGTGTGTACGGGGCCTTACTTTCTGCTTTCAAGCAATGCATCCAGCTTCTTCCCAGCAGCAACATAAGGAAAGGGGGGGTGCACTCTCATGTAAGGGAGAGTGGGGGACTCAACTTCTGACAGTGGGGGGGGCTCTTGGCATCTAACATAAAGGGTAGGGGATGCTCTGGACATCTAATCTTACAGATACAACCGACCCTTTCGAGGGCAATCATCAGGGCAGGACTTAGGGTGGTGGGGGCCCCTGGGCTTAATAATCGAAGGGGCCCCCTGGAGCAGAGAAGCGGGGAGGTCGGCTGTCACCGCGGGGGGAGCAGTGCGCCAATCATACTTTTTGAGCGGGGGGGGGATTCGCCAACCGACCGATCAAAGTTGTTGAGCGGGGGGGGTAGCCGCTGTACAAAGGGCCGCCTTCAGTAATTTTGGGGCCCCTTACACAGCTGCAGTGAAGGGGCCCCCTGGTGCCTGGTGTCGAGGAGCGGGGGAGGCCCAAAATTGCCGCAAACGGGGGATTACCACAAAATTGCGGGAGGGGGTTGCCGCGTTTATCACAAAATTTCAGGAGGGGGTTGCCGCAAAATTGCGGGAGGGGGTTGCCGCGATTGCTTTAAAATTTGCGGGAGGGTGTTGCCACAATTTCTGCGAACGGGGGATTGTCGCAAAATTGTGGGAGGGGGTTGTTGCAATTGGGGGGGGTTGCCGAGATTGTGCCCGGGGCCCCCTATTGGGTGGGGCCCATGGGCTTGAGCCCAGTCAAGCCCAATGGTAAGTCCGGCCCTGGCAATCATAATGCTGGTGCGGCCCACAATGAAAATGAGTTTGACACCCCTGACCTAGGGTGTCAAAAATCCTTGCAGCAGTCCTGAGTGAAGGCCTTGTATTTAAATAATACAGCAGCAGTTTGAAGCAAACCCGGTGGGAAGACTGCCCAACTGGTTGCACTCATGGCTTCCAGTAGAGTGGCACCAACACCGGTATCAGTGCCAATGCTAAGCATTTGGTCGAGTATCGGTATCGTGCAAATGCTCCGATACTTGAAACCGATACTTTCAGGCTTGGTTCTTTCAGCTGTCTGCTGAAATGTGTGTGTGTGTGTGTGTGTATATATATATATATATATATATATATATATATATATATATATATATATATATGGAAAAAATACAGAAATTATCAGTTTTTAAAGCGGAGTTCCGACATTTTTTTATTTTTTATTTTAAAGTCAGCAGCTACAAATACTGTAGCTGCTGACTTTAAAAATAAGGGCAATGTTGGCACCGGAAGCCGATCTGTCTCTCGGCTCTCGTGTGCTTCCGCCGCCATCTTTGGTAAGGGAATCAGGAAATGAAGCCTTGCGGCTTCACTTCCTGGTTCCCTACTGAGCATGTGCGACTCGCGCTAAGTGTACCCACTGGTCCCTGCTCTCTTCTGGGACATGTGTGTCTCCCAGAAGACAGCGGGAGTGGGGGGAACGGGGAAGGCGCCGGAAGAGGCGTAGATACCCGCGGGTGGCTCGGGTATCTATGCCCGGAAGTGGGAGCAAAATACCTGTATTAGACAGGTATCTTCTCCCCCCTCCCCCCCTGAAAGGTGCCAAATGTGACACCGGAGGGGGGGAGGAATCCGAAAAGTGTAAGTTCCATTTTTGGGTGGAAATCCGCTTTAAGGAGCAGGGCCACCGCGTCCTTAACAAGGTATGTCTCATTCAGCTTTCAGTGGGGTTCCCCTGTTGACAGCTGAAGTGTAAACGAAGACCCGGCAATTGAAGCTGCTAAAACAAGAGATATAAAAAGAAACATTGTTTCTTTTTGTATCTTTCTATTTATTTATCTACAGATCAAAGGGATGAACTTCGATCTCCAGATGAAATCAGTTTGAAGCAACCTGTCAAGTAGAAAAAAAAAGTTTTCTTCGTTTTTATTAAATGTTTCTCTGTTTTAACCCCTTTAACCCTTCATTTACTCTAATCAGCCTTCATCATCTCCTTATTCTCCTTCTCCATTTTATTATTATTTCCCTGCTGATTTAATTTTTTATTTTTTTTTGCTCACTTCTATTTTATAAACTATTCCTAATTATAACTTTTTTTTTTGTTTGCTTTGTTCATTAATATTTTTTACACCTTTTTAACAAATATTTATACATTTCACACTGAAAAAAGCGCAATTTAAAAAAATAATAATAATGATTTCATTTGTAAATAACTTTTCAGTGCTTTGTACTATTTATTGCTGACAGCTGAACTATAAAAGATCAGTGGCCCAGATTCAAAGAGATTTGCTCTTTTTTTGCGGAAGGCACAGGGCAACGATTTTGCCCTGCGCCCCCGCAAATTTGCGCCGCTGCCCTCGATTCACGGAGCAGTAGCTCCGTAAATTGCAAGGGCGCGCCGGCAAAATTGCCCGGCGTAAGCACGCGCAATGTAAATGATCTTGCCGGGGACGGGAATCATTTAAATTAGGCGCGCTCCCGCACCGAGCGTAGAGCGCATGCTCCGTCGGGAAACTTTCCCGACGTGCATTGCGGCAAATGACGTCGCAAGGACGTCATTTGCTTCAAAGTGAACGTGAATGGCGTCCAGGGCCATTCACGAATCACTTACGCAAACAACGTAAAATTTGAACGTCGCGACGCGGGAAGGGTGGGTATACTTTAGCATTGGCTGCCCCTACTATTAGAAGGGGCAGCCTTGCGCTAAAGACGCCATATGGAAACTCCGTACCTTGCGTACGCAGGGCCCGCGCAACTTTGTGAATATGTGTTAGTATGCAATTTGCATACTATACGCTGATCACAATGGGAGCGCCCCCTAGCGGTCAACGCAAGAATGCAGCCTAAAATCAGCGTGGCATAAGAGCCTTATGCCACGCAGATTTTAGGCTGCAGTTGGCGTTACGATGTTCCTGAATCAGGAGCATTCGTAACGCCGGAGCAAGTAAGCAATTGCGCTGCGTAACCTATGGTTACGCAGGCGCAATTGCTTACTGAATCTGGGCCAAAGGGATGAACTTTGATCTGCAGATGAAATAAGTTTAAAGCAACCTGTCAATGATGTTTACCATAGAGATTTCCGGTGGACCAGATGGTCGCCGGAGCCTCTATGATCGTCAGAGGCCGGGTGCAATGTTATGACGTCACACCATTCTCTGTAAACCTGAGAGATGGTTGCGTGTGGTGAAAATCCCAGTAGATCAGCAGTTTTTGAAACACTCAGACCAGCCCGTCTGGTGCTAACAACCATGCCACGTTCAAAGTCCCTTAAATCCCCTTTCTTCCCCATTCTGATGCTCGGCTTGAACTTCAGCAAGTCATCTTCCCTACGTCTAGATCAGTGATGGTGAACCTTGGCACCCCAGATGTTTTGGAACTACATTTCCCATGATCCTCGTGCACTCTGCAGTGTAGTGCGCACCTCAGCGGAGGATCAATTGCTTGGTAATACAATTTACTAATCAGCCAATCACATGGCAGCAACTGAATGCATTTAGGCATCTAGACCAGTGATGGCGAACCTTGGCACCCCAGATGTTTTGGAACTACATTTCCCATAATGCTGAACTACACTGCAGAATGCACGAGGATCATGGGAAATGTAGTTCCAAAACATCTGGGGTGCCAAGGTTCGCCATCACTGGTCTAGATGTCTAAATGCATTCAGTTTCTGCCATGTGATTGGCTGATTAGTAAATTGTATTACCGAGCAATTGATCCTCTGCTGAGGTGCGCACCCCCCCCCAGATGGGGATGGGCCTCCTGCTTGTGATCTAGCACTCCATTTCTTTCCGTCTCCCAGCCGACAACTCCCTTCCAGTGGGCTGGACCTGAGCTTATATGGGAGGCCTGCCCCCCCTGCCAATTCCAGTTGGGGATTGGTCAGGGCTCTTCACACAATCTCCCTGTCACTCCAGCTCCTAGCCCTGCCCCTCTTCCAGAACATTCTCCCTGGAAGCAGGGGAGGCGCCCAAGACCTGAAAGCAGAGGTTCACCCAAAAAACAAGTATATAACATTACATTCAGTATACCTTAAACATGTACAGTATGCCGTTTTTTCTTTTTTTGGGGGTGTACATACGGTATTATCTGTATTTTCCTCCCGGCTTCCGGGTACTCGCTCCCGCGGGAGTGGGCGTTCCTGTGCAGTGCCGCAATGTCATCTGGGACTTCGCCCGTATGATTGACGTGCCTGAGAAAAACTCCCCCCGGCGGATAAGGCGCATCACGACTTTCTGAGAACTGACAGCGCAGGCGCCGTATAGAGCCGACTCGTGGTTCGGCTACTTTCGGAAAGTCATGATGCGCCTCAGGCACGTCAATCATATGGGCGAAGTCCCAGCTGACATTGCGGCACTGCACAGGAACGCCCACTCCCACTCCACTTTCAGGTCTTGGGCGCCTCCTCTGCTTCCAGGGAGAAGGAAGAGGGGCAGGGCTAGGAGCTGGAGTGACAGGGAGCTTGTGTGAAGAGCCCTGACCAATCCCAAACTGGAATTGGCAGAGGGGCAGGCCTCTCAGAGGGGAGACATGCTTTTACCATAGCGGAGCGCTGTGTGCTTTGCGACAGCTGGACAGCTGTGTGCTCAGGTAGGAGACAACAGCAACCCCCCCCGGCTCAACAATTTACTTTGATCCGCGGCAACCCCCTGGCCCCCCCGCTCAACAACTTTGATCACGTCAATCACCCCCCCCCCCCCGCTCAACAACTTAGATCTGCGTCAACCCCCCCCCCCCCCGCTCAACAACTTTGATCCCCAACACCCCCCCCCCGCTCAACAAGATGTCCCGCAGTGGATTTTTGAAATGTTGGGAGGTATGCGTATGTACACCCCCCCCCCAAAAAAAAAAACGGCATACTGTACATGTTTGAGGTATACTGAATGTAATGTTATATTCTTGTTTTTTGGGTGAACCTCCGCTTGAAGCACAGGTGGCCACACCATTGCTACGCTATCCACTCCCTGCTGCCAGATCAAAACAAGCAGGCCTAGCCTGAAGCATAGGCCTGCCTAAATTTACCTGCCTGGCAGCTTACCTCACAAAAATCCTCACCTCTAGCACCTACCTATGATACAGGGTGCTACATATATATATACACTCACCTGACACTTTATTAGGCAGACCTGTTATATTGCTTGGTTTTATATATGTATGTATATATATATATATATATATATATATATATATATATATATATATATATATATATATATATATCCATCAACATGGCAATTTCAATTTTACCCAATTCATTATTATTTTAGACAGGCGTTTTCTCACTGGTGGTTCCTAGTAGAAAAAGGAAACATTTTTGTCCGATGCATCAAAGCTTAATAGGACAGGAGGACCAGCAATATGAGAACTTTGAAGCATGCAGAGATCAAATGATCAGAAAAAACCCACAGGACAAATATCTGAAAGCACAGTATGTATACACTCAGCGGTATGTAACAGGTTGAATTTCTAACAAGTACAATAAGTCAAGGACACAAGATATTTTTTTTTTTGTCAGTGTTGGAGGGGGGCAAACAAGTAGGTGACTCTGCAATAATGTGAAAAAGTTTTTCTTTGTGGAAAGAAGAGGTGAAATACTGTACAGTCCCACTTTATCAATAAGACACACAGCTATTACAAGTGTACAAATGTGCAAATGATATTGTCAGGAGAACAACGGCCAAGGCTCAGGTGAAAGCTCCAGGTGAAGGCCCGTGGGTGCTCCTTTTCCTGGCCGTAGCCATGCGCATATGCGCTCGCACGTGGGCTCTAATAGGCATCCTGATTAGAAGCACGGGCTATAATAGGCTTCCAGGATGGTAAACAGCGGGTGCAACGCTGTGCGTTTGCTGTTTACCTAGTGTTGTGTTAGGGAAGCAAATAAATCGCTTTCCTAACACTGACCCGCCTCTCAGCCAATCGGGTGCTTGGGTTTGGTTACCTGTCACCTGATTGGCTGAAGCGACAGGCGCTGTGATTGGACGGCTATCAGGCGTCCAATCATAGCAGAGGATGGGAAGAGAACAGGAGAAGACATCGAGGGCTCGAGAGCGTGGAGATCAGCGCCGTGACCCGAGACAGGTAAGTCCCGGGCGGGGGATGCACACTGGCAGCATTTGATGGGGCACAGTAGCGGCAATTGATAGGGCACAGTAGCTGATATTGGTGGGGCACAGTAGCGGCAATTGATGGGCACACTGGCAGCAATTGATGGGGCACAGTAGCAGCAATTGATGGTCACACTGGCAGCAATTGATGGGGCACAGTAGCAGCAATTGATGGGGCACAGTGGCAGCAATTGATGGAGCACAGTAGCGCCAATTGTTGGGCACAGTGGCAGTAATTGATGGGCAAACTGGCATCAATTGATGGGGCACAGTAGTGGCAATTGATGGGCACAGTGGCAGCAATTGATGGGCACACTGGCAGCAATTGATGGGGCACAGTGGCAGTAATTGATTGGGCACAGTAGCGCCAATTGATGGGCACAATGGCAGCAATTGATGGGCACACTGGCAGCAATTGATGGGGCACAGTATTGGCAATTGATGGGCACACTGGCAGCAATTGATGGGGCACAGTGGCAGCAATTGATTGGGCACAGTAATGCCAATTGATGGCAGCAGCGGCAATTGATGGGCACACTGGCAGCAATTGATGGGGCACAGTAGCAGCAATTGATGGGGCACACTGGCAGCAATTGATGGGGCACGGTGGCAGCAATTGATTGGGCACAGTAGCGCCAATTGATGGGCACAGTGGCAGCAATTGATGGGGCACAGCTGCAGCAATTGATGTGCACAGTTGCAGCAATTGATGTGCACAGTTGCAGCAATTGATGGGCACATTGACAGCAATTGATGGGTGCAGCAGCTGCATTTAATGGCACAGTGGCTGCAATTTATGGGTACAGTGGCAGAAATTGATGGGCACACTGGCAGCAATTAATGGTTACAGCAGCTGCACTTGATGGCACAGTGGATGGGCACAGGGGCTGCGCTTGATCGGCACAGTGGCTGCAATTGATTTTTTTTTTTCCAGTTTGTTTGCGCCCCCCCTCAAAAAAAACTGTAGGCACCAGCCGCCACTGCTACATTCATTTCTGTTTATTAAGACAACCTTTTAAACCCACCAGAAGCAACGGATCACTGGTCTAAACCTCGGCTCTTGGTGTCCCTTCCTCACTTTCCTCTTGTTTCAGAAATGCTTTCATTTCGCTGAGGAAAAAACATCTTTGAAAACAGGATGTCCTAAAATATTACAAAATAATCCACAATAACGTTTGAATAATCATCCAATAATGCCGAATATTTTACCATCTGTGGTTTCATTTCTTAGTATTACCCCGAAGAGCGATGAAAGGAGCGCTAGATCTGGCGAAACGGAATGGACTGGAGCTCATTTAACAGATCTGTGTGACATAAACTGTTACCAATTATTTTTAATGATTCGTATGACATTAGTTTTATTATCTATGGGGCTGAATTTCTTGATTGCTATTTTCTATTTCTTGTTTTGTTTTTTTGCAGCGTCTCTTCATTTTATTCACTTTTTCGATATCAGGAGCTCAGCTGTGTGTTTGCTTTAGCTTGTTTGTCACTCGCAGACAAACAGCGGGAGAAGAGGAAGAGAATGGAAGGAAAAGCAATATACCCAAGCCGGTCTGGTTTCTTTTTTTTTTTTTCTTTAAAGTGGACATTCAAAGTGTCTTAGAGGCTCGAGATTCTTGTGTTTTTTTAGTCTTTGATTTTGTCTTCTGGTAAAGAGAAAAAAAAATTGATTTACAAAAAAATAAATAAAAAAAAAATAGTAGTAGGAGATTCAAGAGTAAGAGTTAGGCCGGCTTATCAGTAGATAAGCCAACCTAACTCAGAATCTACGCCAACTTATGTTTAAGCGTATGCTCAAACAGAGATACGCTTAAACATATCTAAGATACGACGGCTTGCGCCGTCCTATCTTAGATTGCAATATTTTGGATGGCCGCTAGGTGGCGCTTCCATTGCGGTCGGCGTAGATTATGTAAATGAGGAGATACGCCGATTCACGAACATACGCCCGGCCGACTCAGTACTTTTACGCCGTTTACGTAAGAGATAGGCCGCGTAAAGTTAGAGCTAGGCTCTATTGGAATAGTAATGTCAAGTATGGCCGACGTTCCCGCGTCGAAATTCGAATTTTTTAAGTCGTTTGCGTAAGTCGTCCGTGAATCGGGATTTACGTCGTTTACGTCCACGTCAAAATCAATAGGCCCGTGCGGCGTACTTAGCCGCAATGCACACTGGGAAATGTAGGCGCCCAGCGCAGTATAAAAAAACGTAAAAAAAAATTGAGGTCAAGCGCCATTAACATAAAACACGCCCCCCCACAAACACATTTGAATTAGGCGCCCTTACGCCCGCCGATTCAGGCTAGGCCAACGTAACTTAGCAGGCAAGTACATTGTGAATCATGTACTTGCCTCGCTAACTTACGGCGGTGTAGCTTAAATTCCTTAAGCTACGCCGCCGCAAAGTTACGCGAACGTACCTGAATCTACCTATTGATGTATACCCGTAACAAAAATTTTGTACAAGCTTTAATATTTTAATCAGACATGTCCGTTCCCGTTCGTAACAAATGGATTTTCGTACGAATTCGGATCAATTCGAACATCCGAAAAGCTGAAGGAACCAAAATACGAAAAATATCGAACAAGCGAAAATACGAACGTACGATTGGATAAAATACGAAACACCGAAAAAGCAAAAGAACGAATCACAGCACAGTGATTGAACACAAGAGGTGGGATTTATGATTTCTCCAATCACAAGCAGGGGGCGGGGACTGTGCTCCCCCAGGCATTCCCGGGCCAGGACAAGTACTGTCAGTGAGAAAAGTGGTGATGTGGCGTCCTTTTTTGGGGGCATCAGATCGGAGGTGGCTGTGTTTCATTCCGGGACACTGTATTGTCCTGGAATGAATGTGCCCGGGACAGACCTGCAAAATGCGGGACTGTCCCGGGCAGACTGCCTGATGTTCTTGTACCTCGTTGCCCGGTTGTTGATGACCTTTTTCGCTGGTGCCCTGGCAAAGTTCCTGTCTTCCAATCAAGTGTCACCATGTTCCAGTTATTGGCTCCTGCCTGGTCATTAACGATCCTGCTAATATTACACTTGTTCTCTTGCTAAGGATGGATCCAGAGTCTCGGGAGGGGCACTGCCAGAAAATACTTTTTTTGCAGACAATTTTTCTGAGAAATGGCTGGTGTTGAAGCTTCAATCATCCCGGCACCATGGTTGTTATGGCGTCAGATCGATTGAAGCGCATTATTTCTATTATTACATTGTAATATAAAATAAAATGGTTCAACTCACCATAATGCAGAATCAGTGGGAGCCCCGAGTGTGTCACTTGCCACGTCACCTGCCACACGTTGCGGATTGTCACTTGCCACGTCACCTGCCACACGTTGCAGATTGTTACCTGCCACACGTTGCGGATTGTCACTTGCCACGTCACCTGCCACACGTTGCGGATTGTCACTTGCCACGTCACCTGCCACACGTTGCGGATTGTCACTTGCCATGTCACCTGCCACACGTTGCGGATTGTCACTTGCCACGTCACCTGCCACAAGTTGCGAATTGTCACTTGCCACATCACCTGCCACAAGTTGCGGATTGGCACCTGCCACAAGTAGCGGATTGTCACTTGCCAGGTCACCTGCCACACGTTGCGGATTGTCACTTGCCACGTCACCTGCCACACGTTGCGGATTGTCACTTGCCACGTCACCTGCCACAAGTTGCGGATTGTCACTTGCCACATCACCTGCCACAAGTTGCGGATTGTCACTTGCCACGTCACCTGCCACACGTTGCGGATTGTCACTTGCCACGTCACCTGCCACAAGTTGCGGATTGTCACTTGCCACATCACCTGCCACAAGTTGCGGATTGGCACCTGCCACAAGTAGCGGATTGTCACTTGCCACGTCACCTGCCACAAGTTGCGGATTGTCACTTGCCACGTCACCTGCCACACGTTGCGGATTGTCACTTGCCACGTCACCTGCCACAAGTTGCGGATTGTCACTTGCCACATCACCTGCCACAAGTTGCGGATTGGCACCTGCCACAAGTAGCGGATTGTCACTTGCCACGTCACCTGCCACAAGTTGCGGTTTGTCACTTGCCACAAGTAGTGGATTGTCACTTGCCACGTCACCTGCCACATGTTGCGAGTTGTCACCTGCCACAAGTAGCGGATTGTCACTTGCCACGTCACCTGCCACACGTTGCGGTTTGTCACCTGCCACAAGTAGCGGATTGTCACTTGCCACATCACCTGCCACACGTTGCGGTTTGTCACCTGCCACAAGTAGCGGATTGTCACTTGCCACGTCACCTGCCACATGTTGCGGATTGTCACTTGCCATGTCGCCTGCCACTTGTTGCGGATTGTCACTTGCCTGCTCCAATTGTCTCTTCCTGTGTCCCAGAGTCAGGCAGCAGAGAGATGATGTAATCTCTCTGCTGCCCACGGCTGCCTAAACACAGTGAGGGCGGAACTGCAGGGATGCAAGGCGGGCGGTGAGAGATGATGTCATCTCTCTGCTCGCGTGCTTGCTGATTGGCCAGTCGCTCGCTCAGTGGCAGCGTTTGATGGCACAGTAGCTGCGTTTGATGGCACAGTGGCTGCGTTTGATAGCACGGTAGCTGTGTTTAATGGCACGGTAGCTGTGTTTGATGGCACAGTCAGGGCCGTTTGAAGGAATTTGGAGGCCCCAAGCATAGAAAAAAAAAATGTCACATTTTCAAGTTGAGAAGCGGGGGGGGTGGCTGTCTTACTGAATTTTATTAAGTTAAGGCCTGGGGGGGGATTGCTGCCGAAAATATTACTTAATTTGTTAGGATATCTTACAATCTTCTCTAGCCTGCATACACGTGTATGGGCAGCACTCCTCTCCCCACCATCCAGGATACCGCTATACCCCCGCTCAAGACAGTCTACCTTTATCCCCGCAGAGCCTAACAAGACGCCAGCCATTGCCGCACCGCTGCTTCCTCCTGCAGTCCGGTCGGCCACGCGGAACAGGAGATTCAGTTTGCTGTTCCCGGGCCGGACTGAAAGGAAGTGAACACTCAGCTCGGGGGCCCCTGGCCAGCTCGGGGCCCCAAGCAGTTGTTTGGTTTGCCTGTCGGGTTCCGACGGGCCTGGGCACAGTGGCAGCGTTTGATGGCACAGTGGCAGCGTTTGATGGCACAGTGGCAGCGTTTGATGGCACAGTAGCTGCGTTTGATGGCACAGTGGCAGCGTTTGATGGCACAGTGGCAGCGTTTAATGGCACAGTAGCTGCGTTTGATGGCACAGTGGCAGCGTTTGATGGCACAGTGGCAGCGTTTGATGGCACAGTGGCAGCGTTTGATGGCACAGTAGCTGCGTTTGATGGCACAGTAGCTGCGTTTGATGGCACAGTAGCTGCGTTTGATGGCACAGTAGCTGCGTTTGATGGCACAGTGGCAGCGTTTGATGGCACAGTAGCTGTGTTTGATGGCACAGTAGCTGTGTTTGATGGCACAGTGGCAGCGTTTGATGGCACAGTGGCAGCGTTTGATGGCACAGTGGCAGCGTTTGGTAGCACGGTAGCTGTGTTTGATGGCACGGTAGCTGTGTTTGATGGCACAGTGGCAGCGTTTGATGGCACGGTAGCTGTGTTTGATGGCACAGTGGCAACAATTTATGGGCACAGTGAGGCTGCAATTGATGTTTGTTTTTTTCGCTTTTTTGCGTCCACCCCCCCCCCCCTAAATAAAATTTGAGCACCAGCCGCCATTGCACTTCAAGACAAGTTCAAGATGTGAGACAAGATGGTACCAGCTTCAGTGGCCTCAGTGGCCAGGATGTTGAGTGGTCCAAATGAAGAGAGAAGGTCAGAAAAGATTTTTACATTCCAGTTTATTTCATAGCCAAAGCCATAGGTGTGCGCAGCCTATTGCATTAGGGTGTGCACCCAAAAGCGCAAACATATTTGCATGTGTGTGCATGTGTATATTCAGTATACTGATGGTGTCAGTAGAGCGGTGGACGGTGTCAGTATGGCAGAGATTGGTGTCAGTCGGGCAGTGGACAGTGTCAGTAGTTTTTATTTTTATTATATTTTTTTATTTTAGGAGCCCCATTAGGGAGCTTTGGTGAAATATCAGGGGTCTATTTCTGTGCGTTACTGCACGTTAAATGCTGTGTATTTCTGTGCATTACTGCATGTTTAATGCAGTATATTTCAGTGCATTAGGGCATGTTTAACGTTGTATATTTCAGTGTGTTATGTGCCGTTTAATGCTGTATTTTTCTGTGCGTTATTGCACATTTAACACAGTGGGCCAGATTCATCAAGAGATACGACGGCGGATCTCCTGATCCGCCGTCGTATCTGTGAGAGCCGACGGTCGGATCTGTGAGATCCCACGGTCGGAGCTATGCGACTGATTCATAAGAATCAGTTCCGCATAGATCTCCCTTAGATCCGACTGGTGTAAGTGACTTACACCAGTCGAATCTTAGGCTGTAATCTCCTGCCGGCCGCTAGCTGTCGTCGCTTTTTTTTAAACGTCGCATATGCAAATGAGGAAAACCCCCGATTCACGTCCGTACGCCCGCCCGTCGCTCTTTTTCAACGTCGTTTGCGTTCGGCTTTTTCCGGCGGAGAGCTACTCCTGCTAATATCAGGGGTAGCTAATGTTAAGTATGGCCGACGTTTTAAATTTGTTACGTCGTTTGCGTAAGTACGTCGGGAATACGGATGGCGGTAAGTAACCTAGCCGCCGAAAACAATGACGTCCTAGCGACGTCATTTGGAGCATGCGCACTGGGCTTTTTCGCCGGCGGCGCATGCGCAGTTAAATCGGCGCCTGATTTAAATTGTACACTCCCCCTAGCCGCGGAATTTGCATTCCGCCGGGGGGAGTTAGGATCCGACGGTGCAATTTGCGAGGTAAGTGCTTTATGAATCATGCACTAGCCTCGCTAAATTGCACCGGCGGATCGTAAAACAGGTAGATCTGGCGGATCTAAAGATCCGCTGAGCTACATGAATCTGGCCCAGTGTATTTTGGTGCAAACTGCACCACAAAGGGTGATAAGGGTGTGCCCTGGCACACCCTGTGCGCACGCCTATGGCCAAAGCCTTGTGGATTTAATGGGCATTTCTGATGTTGATGGGATAATGTATTTCAGTTTTAATATAGAAAGTGTCTGTGTAAGAAATAAATACCAGGGCCCAACACTGCCGAGTGATAACTGCTAAGCTCCTGAACATGAAAGGTACTTTTAATGGCCATTTGGGTCTGGTATCTTTTGCTATTACTGCAAATAATCTGGATGCTGATGTGTAGTTTGTGATGTTTCCAAGCAACACTAAAAGACAGATCAGAGCGACGAAATGACATGATAGAGATTTCGTACAATGGAGAGGTGGACACCAAGATGGACACAAATGAAAGGGCCTTCTGACAGCAAAGAATACTTGTGGTGCATTAGTGGAGGTCAACCGGCTTATGGTAAAAGCCGAAACACCCTTCTGCAAAAAATCATTTATGTTACATAATAGTAGTTTATATAAAAAAAAGTAAAAATGACATGAAATGGGGAAAAAAAAAGTTTCAGCTTCAGTAATTGGTATATTTTCAAAAATGTATCAATGTTCATGTTCCCACTAAACAAAATATCTATAAAGCATCTGACAGCCTCTGGTTTCCCATTCTTCAGTAGTAAGTAGACATGTGCATTTGTTTTCTTCCGAATGCATTTTCGTCCGAATTTCAGGGATTTTCACGTTCGTTTTTAACCACTTAAGGACCCCTTCACGCCGATATACGTCGGCAGAATGGCACGGCTGGGCACATCCACGTACCTGTACGTGGCCCTTTAACCACTTAAGCCCCGGACCAAAATGCAGCTAAATGCCCAGGCCAGGTTTTGCGATTTGGCACTGCGTCGCTTTAACTGACAATTGCGCGGTCGTGCGACATTTTCCCACAAATAGAGCTTTCTTTTGGTGGTATTTGATCACCGCTGCGTTTTTTTTTTTTTGCGCTATAAACAAAAATAGAGCAACAATTTTGAAAAAAATTCAATATTTTTTACTTTTTGCTATAAAAAATATCCCCCAAAAATATATAAAAAATAATGTTTTTTCCTCAGTTTAGGCCGATACGTATTCTTCTACATATTTTTGGTAAAAAAAATTGCAGTAAGCGTTTATCGGTTGGTTTGCGCAAAATTTATAGCGTTTACAAAATAGGGGATAGTTTTATTGCATTTTTCTAAAAAAAAATATTTTTTACTACTAATGGCGGCGATCATCGATTTCTTTTGTGACTGTGACATTATGGCGGACACTTCGGACAATTTTGACACATTTTTGGGACCATTGTCATTTTCACAGCAAAAAATGCATTTAAATTGCATTGTTTATTGAGAAAATGACAGTTGCAGTTTGGGCGTTAACCACAGGGGGCGTTGAAGGAGTTATGTTTCACCTAGTGTGTGTTTACAACTGTAGGGGGGTGGGGCTGTAGGTCTGACGTCATCGATTGTGTCTCTCTATAAAAGGGATCACTCGATCGATGCAGCCGCCACAGTGAAGCACGGGGAAGCAGTGTTTACATACGGCCCTCCCCGTTCTTCAGCCCTGGGGAGCGATCGCGAGGGGGCGGCTAGAAACGAATAGCCGCCCCCTCATCCCGGATCGCTCCCAGATGATTTCTGACCGCCGCATCGGACCCCGACCTGCGGAAAGGCAGGGACGTATATATACGCCCATCTGCCTGTACGTGCCATTCTGTGGACGTATATATACATTCGGCGGCCGTTCAGCCCAGCCGTGGGGCCGCGCGCGTGCACGCAACCCGGTCCGAAGCTCCGTGACCGCGCCTGTGGGACCGATTGCCGCCGGTGTCCTCCGGAGCTGAAGAACGGGGAGAGGTGAGTATAAACACACCTTCCCTGTTCTTCGTTGTGGCAGTGTCATTGATCGTGTGTTCCCTGATATAGGGAAACACGATCAATGATGTCACACGTCCATCCCCGCCCACTTACAGTTAGAAACACATATGAGGTCACACTTAACCCCTTCAGCGCCCCCTAGTGGGTAACTCCCAAACTGCAATTGTCATTTTCACAGTAAACAGTGCATTGTTAATGCATTTTTTGCTGTGAAAATGACAATGGTCCCAAAAATGTGTCAACATTGTCCGAAGTGTCCGCCATAATGTCGCGGTGAAAAAAATCGCTGAACGCCGCCATTAGTAGTAAAAAAAAAAAAATATATTAATAAAAATGCAATAAAACTATCTCCTATTTTGTAAACGCTATAAATTTTGCGCAAACCAATCGATAAACGCTTATTTCGATTTTCTTTTTTACGAAAAACATGTAGAAGAATACGTATCGGCCTAAACTAAGGGAAAAAATATGTTTTTGGGGGATATTTATTATAGCAAAATATCATTTTTTTTCAAAGTTGTCGCTCTATTTTTGTTTATAGCGCAAAAAATAAAAACCGCAGAGGTGATCAAATACCACCAAAAGAAAGCTCTATTTGTGGGGGAAAAAGGACGCCAATTTTGTTTGGGAGCAACGTCGCACGACCACGCAATTGTCAGTTAAAGCGACGCAGTGCTGAATCGCAAAAAAGTGCTCTGGTCTTTGGGCAGCAATATGGTCCGGGGGTTAAGTGGTTAAAAATCTAAAATGTTGAATGCTAAAGCCAAAGTCCAGCTATTTTTTTTTGTTTCCCTTTGAGGAAAATCCATGAGCTTAACTGGACACCTCAATCAAATTAAGTGGGATCTTCAGTAACTTAACATTTACAGGAAGGAACAGCTACTTGATGTCTCGGTGATTGGCCGCACGCTGATATTAAATCAATGTCAGATTCCTCCGTCTCATCTTTACTTCGTTAGCCGATCCATCTCTTTTTATTAAAAGAAGACGCAACTGGAAGATCGAGATTTTTTTTATTTTTTTTTTTCCTTTTGGTTGCTTGTTTCATTTAAGAATTAATGAACTTTATGTGCATTTGTGCTTTTTTTTTTTTTTTTCTTAAATACATTTTCATGTTAACGTATAATTTTACGTTTCACGCGTCTTCATTTATCACATTTACAGTAGCTGGCACCGGGCACAATGGGGTGGAAATGTGCACGGGGCATGAAACGCGAAACAGATGCCGATGCTAATTACGAGCGTAATATTTTGTCACGTACTCGGAATTTCAAAGCATCTGTACGGCAACATTGCTGTTGACACAGTGCACAGCAGTTACGCAGAGGGAAGGGAGGATCGCATAGGGCTGGGTGAGGGGAAGAGATAACTCAAAGATGGATTTTTTTTTTTAGGAAAATCTGGTTCATTAAAACACTGTGAAAAATTCAACTTTGCTAAACTTTCAAAGTGTCTAATTGGCTTCAAAATAGGATGTGATTATGCAATGTATGCTATAAAAAAAAGGGTCTGAAAATGTCACAGCAAATCATTTTGTGACCACAAGGAGCTGCCGGACCCCCTTCCCATTTGTCTTTTATTTTTTTTTTACTTTTAGATTGGATTACTTGAAAATCATTGACCTATGTTGTACACGTATCTATCTATCCATCTATCTATCTATCTATCTATCTATCTATCTATCTATCTATCTATCTATCTCCCCGCCTATTCATTAAACTTTTATATTGGATTAATTGAAAATCATTTACATAGATAGATAGATAGATAGATAGATAGAGAGATATGATGTCTATCTATCTATCTATCTATCTATCTATCTATCTATCTATCTATCTATCTATCTATCTATCTATCTATCTATCTATCTATCTATCTATCTATCTATCCAGTTACCTATCCATCTATCCATCAATCCATGGGTGAATGGATAGGTGGGTGTATAAATAGGTAGGTGGGTGTATGGATAGGTGGGTAGATGGATGGAGAGATGGATAGATAGATAGTTAGATATGCTGTACATCTATCTATCTATCTATCTATCTATCTATCTATCTATCCATCAATCCATGGGTGAATGGATAGGTGGGTGTATGGATGGGTAGGTAGATGGATGGAGAGATGGATAGGTAGGTGGATAGATAGATAGATAGATAGATGTACAGCATATCTATCTATCTATCTATCTATCTATCTATCTATCTATCTATCTATCTATCTATCTATCTATCCACCCACCTCCCAATCCACCTATCTATCTCCCCGCCTATTCATTAAACTTTTATACTGGATTAATTGAAAATCATTTACATAGATAGATATGTTGTACATCTATCTATCTATCTATCTATCGATCTATCGATCTATCGATCTATCGATCTATCTACCCACATCCAAAATGTACGTTTTTTCCTAAACTTCCCTTCTAAGCTTGGGGTGTGCATTATACTCCGGCGCGCACTATACCCCTTGATAAATACGGTAAGTTTACCTACCAGCCTGCAATATCTAGTAGGGTGCTACATTGACTATCAGCACTAAATAAAACAAGAATTTAGCTTAGATACTCTGGGTGAACCTACCCGAAGGATCACCAATCAGAAAACTTCCAGAAGGTGCGTTCGGTATTTAGAGCTTCTAGCCCTTCGCGACACAATTCATTTGATCCTAAATGTTTTTGACTCTGCAGATTGACGATGATTTACTTTGCGGCACGTGTGAGAACTGGGAGAACTGATAATGAGGACACCTACATAAGAGAATATGAAAAATGATTGCGAGTGATAGGGATAAAGTAAGTTCTTAGATTTGCTTTATGAAATGTCAACTCCTGGGTGATTTGTCGGAGGGCTAAAAGGTTAAATCAAGCATATTTACAATGGCCATTATTGGCAATAATGAAATACAGAGAGCCCAAGTGACTGATAGAGAAATTGCTCATTGCTGTGCTGAGCTTTTTCGAAGGTCTTCAGCAAACATTGAACTCTCCAATACATTACGGAATCAGTAACATTTCACTGAAGATATTCTATATTTATAGCTCAGCCTTGGTCTGTGGCTGAAGCGACGCTTGGGCAGGTTGGTATCAAGCAGTTGAGTATAACGCAACACGCAGAGAACTTTTCAGGGTGGAAGCTAAAAAATAAATACCGTATTTTCCGGCGTATAAGACGACCTTTTGTACTTAAAAATATCCCCCAAAAGCCAGGGGTCGTCTTTTACGCCGGTACCTGTATGCAGAGTCAGAGTCAGACTGCGGGCGTCCATTGTTCAAAAGCCGCGCCTCCTCCTCGTCCTGTTCCGTGATAGGCGGAACACTCAGTTTCCCAGCAGAGCCTGTGTTCAGTGTTCCACCTATCATGGAGGTCCTCTCATCCTCGGACGAGAGGATCTCCGTGATGGGCAGAACACCGAACACAGGCTTTGCTGGGAAACTGCATTGCGGAACCTGGCCTTGGGGCGGCAGGGAGAGCAAATCCGGCCCTGCAAACGGTCATCCACCAAAAGAAGCAGCCGGAAACTCCATAACATCAAGTGTATATATTGTGAAGCCTTCACAGGGAGTACAGTCAGCAGCAGACCAGTTTCAGCGATAAGCCCATATCTGCTGAACATGTCTTAAGAACACCGCCATTGACTTTTATTCAAATGCAGGACAAAAATCAATTATTTTTTATGGTCATTTAAATGTTTTCATGGTCTTTATGGACAACTACCATCGACTTGCATTTATTTCACGCTCTGGACATTCACCCCACATATAGATTGCCGGAATTGCACGGCTGGGCACGAACATCCCTCAAATTGTGAAAAGTGGAAAACCAAACGTATATCGTATAACTTTATGGGTGCTCTAGTATACATACACAATACACACCATGATTCACCACTTCAGCCCCGGAAGGTTTTACCCCCTTCATGATGACCAGGCCATTTCTTTGCGACACGGCACTGCATTACTTTAACTGACAATTGCATGCTCGTGCAATGCTGTATCCAAATACCGTATTTATCGGCGTATAACACGCGCTGGCGTATAACACGCACCCTAATTTTAAGAGGGAAGTTTAAGGAAAAAACTTTTAGGAGGGAAGTTTAAGGAAAAAAATTACATTTTAAATGTCCATCAATGCAGCCTTATCAGTGTCCACCTGTAGCCTTGCCCATCATTGCAGCCTTATCAGTGTCCATCTGCAGCCTTGCCCATCATTGCAGAATGATTAGTGTCCATCTGCAGCCTTGCCCATCCATCTGCAGCCTTGCCCATTCATCTGCAGCCTTGCCTTCTATCTGCAGCCTTTCCCCCATCCATCTGCAGCATTGCCACCTTGCCATCCATCTGCAGCTTTGCCCCCATCCATCTGCAGCCTTGCCGCCTTGCCATCCATCTGCCGTCTTCCCATCCATCTGCAGCCTTGCCCCCATCCATCTGCAGCCTTGCCACCTTGCCATCCATTTGCCCTCTTTCCATCCATCTGCAGCCTTGCCCCATCCATCTGCAGCCTTGCCACCTTGCCATCCATTTGCTGCCTTGCCGTCCATCTGCAGCTTTGCCCCCATCCATCTGCAGCCTTGCCACCTTGCCATCCATTTGCTGCCTTGCCATCCATCTGCAGCTTTGCCCCCGTCCATCTGTAGCCTTGCCGCCTTGCCATCCATCTGCCGTCTTCCCATCCATCTGCAGCGTTGCCCCCATCCATCTGCAGCCTTGCCACCTTGCCATCCATTTGCCACTTTGCCATCCATCTGAAGCTTTGCCCCCATCCATCTGCAGCCTTGTCACCTTGCCATCCATCTGAGGTAGCCGTTCGTCATATAACGCGCGCCCGCGATTTTCCCCTGATTTTAATGGAAAAAAGTGCGTTTTATACGACGATAAATACGGTCATTGATGTCATTCCCCCCCCCCCCCCCAAATAGAGCTTTCTTTTGGTGGTATTCGATCACCTCTGCGGTTTTTATTGTTTGTGCTATAAATAAAAATAGAGCGACAATTTTGAAAAATAAATGATATTTTTTACTTTCTGCTATAAAACATGCTAATAAATCTAGTTGTGCTAGGTGGTAACTAGCCTGGCTAATTGGTAGACACCCTCCTAAACCTTGTGGACGGCCTTCCCAAAAGAGTTGAAGCTGTTATAGCTGCAAAGGGCGGGGCCAACTCAACATTGAACCCTACGGACTATGACTGGGATGCCATTAAAGTTCACGTGTAAAGGCCGGCGTCCCATGTCTTTTGGTAATATAGTGTATAGGCAAAAGAAAAACAAAGTCCAGTGAATGTACAGGGTGGGCCATTTATATGGATACACCTTAATAAAATGGGAAAGGTTGGTGATATTAACTTCCTGTTTGTGGCACATTAGTATATGTGAGGGGGGAAACATTTCAAGATGGGTGGTGACCATGGCGGCCATTTTGAATCCAACTTTGTTTTTTTCAATAGGAAGAGGGTCATGTGACACATCAAACTTATTGGGAATTTCACAAGAAAAACAATGGTGTGCTTGGTTTTAATGTAACTTTATTCTTTCATGAGTTATTTACAAGTTTCTGACCACTTATAAAATGTGTTCAATGTGCTCTCCAGTGACATGCGGCGAGTGCTACGCTGTGGGCTCTTGCTGAATGAAGCTAGGACAGCCACTGATGTTTCTTCATTAGACCCCTTTCACACTGGATACGCCTATAGCGGAGCGTTAAAATCGCGGTAAAACACCACTATTTTACCGAGATTTTACCGTGATTTTAACGCTCCGCTATAGGCGTATCCAGTGGGAAAGGGGTCTAATGAAGAAACATTAGTGGCTGTCCTAGCTTCATTCAGCAAGAGCCCACAGCGTAGCACTCGCCGCATGTCACTGGAGAGCACATTGAACACATTTTATAAGTGGTCAGAAACTTGTAAACACTGTATTTATCGGCGTATACCGCGCACTTTTTTGCCCTGAAAATCAGGGCAAAATCGCGGGTGCGCAATATACGCCGATACCCGCTTCCCGCGCTGTGTTTGAACCACTGCGCCGGCATATACCGAGCGCAGTACACTCAGGTATAGTCGGGCAGGCTCGGCTCCTCTCGCGGTCATGTCCTGTGCGTCTTGTACGTCCTTTACGCGAGAGGAGCCGAGCCTGCCCGACTATACCAGAGTGGTTCAAACTCAGCGCGAGAAGTGGGGATCGAGCGGGGAGGACACCACGATGGCCGCAGAAGGACGCCGGACCGGACAAAGCCGTCGATGGACGACGGCCAGGACGCGATGGAAGATGGGCAAGACACCGACGAGGGGCATCCAAATTGTAAGTATTTTTTTCTTTCCAGGAATTTTTCTTAAAGTTCGGGGGTGCGCGCTATACGCTGGGGCGCGCAATAGGCAGATAAATACGGTAACTTGTGAAAGAATAAAGTTACGTTAAAACCAAGCAAACCATTGTTTTTCTTGTGAAATTCCCAATGAGTTTGACCCTCTTCCTATTGAAAAAACAAAAGTTGGATTCAAAATGACCGACTTCAAAATGGCCACTATGGTCACCACCCATCTTGAAAAGTTTCCCCCCTCACATATACTAATGTGCCACAAACAGGAAGTTAATATCACCAACCATTCCCATTTTATTAAGGTGTATCCATATAAATGGCCCACCCGGGTGTATCCATATAAATGGCCCACCCTGTACATAACCATTTCATTTCAGGAATTTATTTTTTGCATATTGGAGAGCTACTGAAATTTCACTTTATTGCGCAAAAGAAATTCATCATAAAAATAGCACCGCATTACCGGAGAAGATTCCGTCAGATGATTTTAGCCAGCTATATCCACTCAAGAAATTCAAATATTTATCCATTCTGTGCTATTATCTCTCGGAATATATGTTGCCAATCCTCCACATCCTTTGATCAAAGAATAATGACAGCAGGTGGCTCATTTCTACAAATTAAAAATGAACACGAGCCAAAATATTAATGCATTGTGCTGCTTAATACACCCCTGTGAAAGACTTTGCGTGTAACGTTCCATGTCTCGGGTCTAAGAAAACATTTATATCATCCAAATTACAGACATATTTTATCAATGGGAGGAGGCAGGAGTTGTATCTGTGATTGAACTTATGTATTCACTCAAAAATACACAAAACCGGTCCGGAGCTATTTGTTTAATTTTCGGCCATTTTTTTATTTTGCACCTAAATATTTTCGGAGAAATGTCGGTCAAAAGGGGAATTTATTCCTTTCCAGACATTAATAATAGACATTGGCATTCTGTAAGATTTAGTTTTATTTCATTTTAAAGTTTAGTTATTTAGGGCCAGATTCTCGTCCAGCGGAGTATCTTTGCGTGGGCATAACATATCCGATTTACGTTGCGCCTCCGCAACTTAGACGGGCAAGTGCTGTATTCTCAAAGCACTTGCTCTGTAAGTTGCGGCGGCGTAGCGGAAATCGTCCGGCGTAAGCCCGCCTAATTCAAATGTGGGACAGGGGTGGCGTGTTTTATGTTAATCTTCTGTGACCCGACGTGATTGACGTTTTTCACGAACGGAGCATGTGCCGTCCGTGGAAATCTCCCAGTGTGCATTGCTCCTAATACGCCGCAAGGACGTATTGGTTTTGACGTGGACGTAAATTACGATCCAACGGCGTAAGAGACTTACGCCTGTCGGAACTAAGGGAGATCTATGCGTAACTGATTCTAAGAATCAGGCGCATAGATACGACGGCGCAACTCAGAGATATGACGGCGTATCTGGAGATACGCCGTCGTATCTCCACTGAGAATCTGGCCTTTAGTTTTCAAGTTTTAATTTCTTCAGTAGTTAGACATGCAATACGTTTCGTTCCAAATTCGTTCTTTAACTACTTGCATATGAGATGCGCTACGCTAGCCAAAAAATGCGCCTAGCTACCTGAATCTAGCCCATAGTGTTTAAGACAGGTTCTTATTTCTGCTAGAAAAACTGAAAAAAAAATATATATATGTCAGCTAGATCTGATATGTGCAGTTTAAGGTTGATGATATCAGAGAAAAAAAAAGAAAAAAAAACTGAATAAATATATACACCATTTGTTACACAGTAATAAGTGGAATGAACACTGTGTACAGTAACTGAAGTCAGACATAAACAGTGATATAGTGGGATGTAACACAAGGACATAAAAGTAACCAAGTTCTACAATAGATCTCCAGCTTGCCATCATTAAAAAGCTCAAACAGTCCCAGCATTGCAGCTTTAGTTTTGAAGAGTCGAGGACTTAGTGTGCTGAAAAACACAAAAAGAAGAAAAAAAACAAAGCTCACCGGCATAGAGAAGAGATTCCTTTAATATGGAAATAATAAAAAAGATAATAGCGCACTCACATTTCAATCTGTGTTTTATCAGTATCAAGCATGTAATGTTCTCTCCGGATCCTTCTGCTCATGGCTATTGCTTTTCTATGTATAATTCTGGGCTTTGGGTCTTATTAGACTCTTGTGGATCAGTTCTTAAAAAATAAAAAAAACGTAGTTGTACATCTGGATACTTTATGTGCCACTCCCCACTGTCATTGGGCCCCACGCCCCCTAAGAGGTTAACATATGAGATATTAATGTGTCCTTGATGGGTACTAATCTCTCCTTTCCATGGGTCTTCAGATGGACTTTCAGTCTGACCCTTCAGACCATTGAGGACCAACACTACCTGAATCCCAGTTTATGAGAGGTCATCAATGGGGTAAGCTGAGAGCTGAAACTTAGACATGTTCCACTGACATGAACACCTTCAATGGGTCCTTGATGAGTACCAATCTTTCCTTTCCATGGGTCTTTAATTGGCCTCTCGGTCTGACCCCTCAGACCTTTGAGGACTACTACCAATTGAACCTCAGTATAATAGAGGTCATTAATGGAGCAAGCTGAGATGTGAAATTTGGACACATTCCAGTGACATGAACACTTCCTTGAAGGGGTCCTTGGTGGGTACTAATTTCTCCTTTCCATTGGTCTTCAAATGGCCATTCGGTCTGACCCCTCAGACCTTTGAGGACCACCACCACCTGAATTCCAGTTTATCAGTTGTCATCAATGGAGCAAGTTGAAACTTGGACATGTTCCAGTGACATGAACACATCCTTCGGGGGGTCCTTAATCTCCCCTTTCCATGGGTCTTCGAATAGCTGTTCAGCCAGACCCCTCAGACCTTTGAGGACCACCACCGCCACCTGAATTCCGGTTTATCAGATGTCATCAATGGAGCAAGTTGAAACTTGGACATGTTTCAGTGACATGAACACATCCTTTAAGGGGTCCTTGATGGGTACTAATCTCTCCTTTCCATTGGTCTTCAAATGGCATTTCAGTCTGACCCTTCAGACCATTGAGGACCAACACTACCTGAATCCCAGTTTATGAGAGGTCATCAATGGGGCAAGCTGAGAGCTGAAAATTAGACATGTTTCACTGACATTAACACCTTGAAGGGGTCCTTGATGAGTACTAATCTCTCCTTTCCATGGGTCTTTAATGGGCCTTTCGTCTGACCCCTCAGACCTTTGAGGACTACTACCACCTGAACCTCAGTTTTAGAGAGGTCATCATTGGAGCAAGCTGAGAGGTGAAAATTGGACACATTCCAGTGACATGAACACTTCTTTAAAGGGGTCCTTGATGGGTACTAATTTCTCCTTTCAATTGGTCTTCAAATGGCCATTCGGTCTGACCCCTCAGACCTTTTGAGGACCACCACCACCACCTGAATTCAGGTTTATCAGATGTCATCAATGGAGCAAGTTGAAACTTGGACATGTTCCAGTGACATGAACACATCCTTCAAGGGGTCCTTGATGGGTAATAATCTCCCCTTTCCATGGGTCTTCAAATAGCTGTGCAGCCTGACCCTCAGACCTTTCATGACCACTACCACCCGAATTCCGCTTTATCAGATGTCATCAATGGAGCAAGTTGAAACTTGGACATGTTCCAGTGACATGAACACATCCTTCAAGGGGTCCTTGATGGGTACTTATCTCTAATTTCCATTGGTCTTCAAATGGCCTTTCAGTCTGACCCTTCAGACCATTGAAGACCAACACTACCTGAATCCCAGTTTATGAGTGGTCATCAATGGGGTAAGCTGAGAGCCAAAGCTTAGACATTGACATCCACTGACACGAACACCTTGAAGGGGTCCTTGATGAGTACTAATCTCTCCTTTCCATGGGTCTTTAATTGACCTATAGTATACAGTGTATATATATATATATATATATATATATATATATATATATATATATATATATATATATATATATATATATATATATATATAATTAGGGGGTTAGCTCGGTAGCGGGGTGTGTGACCTCCTGAGTGGGTTCACTACACACTGAATTATACAGAGAGGCAGCTGTGGGTGTTTGAAAAACAAGGGTTATGGTTTATTCTTCCATATTGCTGGAAACAAGTGCAAGCATCAAAACAGCATAAACAAAATAAAACATAAAATAAACCCTGGCCACTTGGGCCATCTACCTTCACAACACAGGAACCTACCTATGGAGTCTGGCACAGCCTACTGCTGGGCAGACACACTGCTGGTCTTCCAGCAGAAAACAATAGTCTTTTTGATTTTCTTATCACACAGCAAAGATATCAACTACCACTTCACCTTCAGAAGTCTTCCTCAGCTCACTGCTCTCCTTAACTCAACAAGCCTCAGGATGCAGCATTGTGTAGTAATCCTCTTGACAATTTATAGAGGCCTTAATTTCCTCATTCTGAACAGCTGAAGCTATCCAATGTCCTTAAACCTTTCTGGCTACTTCTGCAGCCGACACCCGATAGATAGGGTACAGAGGTCATACCGCCATTACCTGCACAATTTGTGGATTTACTTCTGCCCATTCATTGGGCATGATAGTTTTTTGCTTGCTGCATGTCTTATTTGGATTTTCGTTGGATTTTTGAATTTCACTGCTGAATTTTATTTGAATTTTTTACTCGGAGTGTTGACTTTTGTAGTGACACAAGTTTGATGTTTTTTTTATTAAAACCGCAACTTTTTTACACTATGTGGAGCCTTTTTTTGTTTTTTTCACATACTCTGTTGTGATCAACCATCAACATCTTTATGCTCTACTACCTGATTTTTTGGAAACACCTGAATCCTCCTTGATTGTGAGTATAATCGGTTATCAGCAACCATCCTGAGACTATATAGGTTTGGAGAGACCTTGGGAGAATAAAATCGGAAGGGCGACCAGAGAGGGCTATCGGCCCGTATAAGCATTGGAGACCCACCCATCGTAAGATGAGCAGTGGGTCATTGGAATCTGGTAAGAGTACCCAGTTATTTTCTCCCCTAAAGTTAATTGAAATGTGTTGCTGAAGATATACAGTACATCGCATCAAAACCATACAAGCGAAGGATTATATATATACATATTATTCCCAACAGGGGAACGGACTATATATCTTTTGTGTTGATGATTCATATCATCCCAAATGCTTTAAGGTGTTTTTCCAAAAAAGACTTTTTTCTGAACTTATAGCATATTTGCTTTCATATGTGAATTGCTATGCATTGGGTGTATTGACTTCTCCCTCTAGGTTCTTAAAAGGACATTATTGATAGTAAGTTTATGCAGATCCTCAGAGGTTCACATTAACACTTATATTGTGGGTTTTGTCAAGTTTAACTATTTGCTTCACAGATACTCCTGCTATATAGGCGTATACACCTTTTTCACATAAGTTCTTTTTTATGTGGCAAACATTCATCATTTGGGAGCTTTCTCAGTCTTATATTCATTACACTTCACAGTGTTGAGTACACACTCAGATCACTCCTGTTTAGGAGCGCCTTACTCTATTTGGGTTCTCACCTAAGTGGAGTTGAGTCGCACTGGCGCCACATTTTTCTTTACCCACTACTTTTACAAATATAATTTGTGTGTTGGCTGCCCACGTTCATTATCTATTATAAGTTTGCGCAATATTTTCACGCCCACGATAGTAATTGGTGAATTTTCTAAACAAGGCAGAAATGTATCTCCCTTCTGTGACAACACCCCCAGATTTACCTGACTTCCTGTCACAATATATATATATATATATATATATATATATATATATATATATATATATATATATATATATATATATATATATACAAATACAAAAAAATATTAATTAACTATTAAAAAAATGCCTCTATCTGTTCATTATTTTCCCAGATATCATCCAAATAACCAATGAAAAATTTGGACTGAATTGTGTATGGGGCCCCTTTTATTATAGAACTCTGAGCCTTCATAAATTTCTACATCATATATTCATACGGCAAGGTGATCCATGCTTCTCCCAGAAGCATTGTAAAAGGTTTGCTCAATCTGGCTGCAAATATTTATACAAAACTCAGATTAAAGGGGGAAATTGAATGGACTTTAGCGCAGCTGCTGTGATTTCTGGAGAGCCTTAGTAGCGGAATAATGATCCTCCCGCCTAGGGGGGTTTTTCTTTAAGGGAAAAAATAAATAAAAATGTTTTCTAGTCTTGTTTAATAAAGTGTCCATATGTGTACGAAGTAATTTATATTTTAAGGGTAGTAATTCCCACCCTGGCCTCATAAATAAAACATATATCTGTACAGAATTGTAAACAATGCCTTTTACACCTCGCTTCCAATAAAAGACAGATTTCAGGTCAATATAGTAAATGGCTTGCCAGAAAATCAATGCTTTTTCATTTATTGTTTGATAAACAATTACTCCTTTACAAGGAGTCACAGACACACCGGCTGTAAGCAACCCCATTTCCTGTATCAGTTTTATGGAGAAATTCATAGCAATATTCTTTATTGGGGTATACATTATTAATACCTAGGGCATTGACATGCAGGTGATAAACATAAGGGGGTAGATTCAGGTACTGCTGCGCACTTCTTACGGAGGCGCAGCGTTACGTTTTTACGCTACGCCTCCGTAAATTACTTGATTCAGGAAGCAGTAGCTCCATAATTTGCGGAGGCGCTCCGTAAAAATGGCCGGCGTAAGCGCGCGTCATTTAAATGATCCCGTAGGGGGCGTGGATCATTTGAATTAGGCGCGTTCCCGCGCCGAACGTAGTGCGCATGCTCCGTCGGGAAACTTTCCCGAAGTGCATTGCGGCAAATGACGTCGCAAGGACGTCATTTGCTTTCACCTGAATGTAAATGGCGTCCAGCGCCATTCACGATTCACTTACGCAAACAACGTAATTTTCAAACATCACGACGCGGGAACGACGGGTATACTTAGCTAATAGCAGGAGCAGCCTTACGCGGAACCCGACGAACGCAAACAACGTAAAATGCGTACGCAGGGCGCGCGTAGGGTTGTGAATCGGCGTGAGTATGCAATTTGCATACTCTACGCTGACCACTACGGGAACGCCACCTAGCGGCCATCGTAAGAATGCAGCCTACGATACGACGGCATAAGAGCCTTATGCCAGTCATATCTTAGGCTGCCGTCGGCGTAACGAGCTTTCTGAATACAGAAAAGTCGTTACGCCGGCGCAACTAAGCAATTGCGCTGCGTAACTATGGATACGCAGACGCAATTGCTTACTGAATCCACCCCAGTCTGTGTTTTTGGATTCCCTTGTTACAATATTGAGGCTGAATTCCAGAGATTGAGGCTAAATATGAACAGAAATACCGTATATCTATGTGAACCAGAATTTGTGATTTTGTTAGGCCAGTTATGTGATGCAAAAACCCATGCCGGGCGGCAGAGCCAAGTTCTTGATCTCACTTTCCCAGAGCACCTAAAGCAGAGGTGGCAAACTCAAATTCATCGGGGGCCGCATTAGTAGTATGGTTGCCCTCAAAGGGCCGGTTGTATCTGTAAGACTATGGGCCAGATTCACAGAAGAGATACGCCGGATCTACTGATACTCTGGCGTACTTTCAAATTTGCCGCGTCGTATCTTAATTTGTAATTCACAAACAAGATACGACGGCTTTTGGCTAAGATCCGACAGGCTTACGGCTTCGTATGCCTTCGGATCTTAGGCTGCAATACTTCGGCCGCCGCTGGGTGGAGTTCACGTCGTTTTCCAGCGTCGGGTATGCAAATGAGCTTTTACGGCGATCCACGAAGGTTTTCGCATTCGTTACGTCGCCGCTAGTCATTTTTTCCCGTCGCAAAGTTAAGCCTGCTTTTACATGGCTTAACTTTAGACGAGCCATGTTAAAGTATGGCCGTCGTTCCCGCGTCGAATTTCAAAATCTATTTTTTTGCATAAGACGTCCAGGAATACGAAAGTACGTTACGCGCGTCGCCGTTCAAAAAAATGACGTGACTTCGCGCAAAGCACGGCGGGAATTTCAAAACGGAGCATGCGCAGTACGTCTGGCGCGGGAGCGCGCCTAATTTAAATGGTACACGCCCCATTTGAATTAGGCGGGCTTGTGCCGGACGCCTTTACGTTACACCGCCGTAAGTTTACAGGCAAGTGCTTTATGAATCAAGCACTTACGCTGAAAACTTGTGGCGGTGTAACGTAAACGGGATACGTTACGCCACAGCGCAGGTACCTGAATCTGGCCCTATGTGTCCCCATAGCCACACACTCCCGACGCTAGGGGTGCAACGGATAGAAAAACTCACGGATCGGATCATTTTTCGGATCAGCAAAAAAAATAAAAAAATTATTGCGCCCACCTCACTGTAACTTCCACCATTGCCCCCACCTCACTGTAACTTCCACCATTGCCCCCACCTCACTATAACATCCACCATTGCCCCCACCTCACTATAACATCCACCATTGCCCCCACCTCACTGTAACATCCACCATTGCCCCCCCCCCTCACTGTAACATCCACCATTGCCAAAACTCGCTGTAACATCCAGTCATCCACCATTGCCCCCACTTATCACTGTAATGTCCACCATTGCCCCCACGAATCACTGTAATGTCCACCATTGCCCCCACGAATCACTGTAATGTCCACCATTGCCCCCACGAATCACTGTAATAGCCAGTCCAACATTGCCCCCACTAATCACTGTAATAGCCAGTCCAACATTGGCAAAACTCACTGTAATTGACGCGCTCTTGCAGAATAGCCGGCTAGAAGATCCACGAGCAGATGAGGGAGGGGTGATGACGTCAGCGCGCACCTAGGCAGCCTCCGGGTGTACCAAGATGGCCGACCGCTCCGGAGCTAGGCCGAAGCCGCGGCCTTTCCCAAGGCCGAGGCAGCGGTGCGCTCCGCGGATCGCGTTCTGTGCCGATCCGAACACTGACAAGGTGGCAACGGACGGCCCATTGCGCGGGCCACATGGCAAGGTCTGGCGGGCCGGATTCGGCCCGCGGGCCTTGTGTTTGCCACCCCTGACCTAAAGTGTATGAAAATAAATAAATATAAATAAGCCTTTTCAGGGCTTAATCAGACCTGAATGAGGCTGGGGACATCACTGGTTGCTAAGGACTCGGCAGTGCTAAGGATGGCTGAGGACCTGCCGAGTCCTTAGCAACCATTGATAGTGGGAAGCTGTCCTGTCTAATAGCAGAATCAAACCTTGAGCTTATCCCTAATTAGGACAGCTAGAGAGAGTGAATCTCCCAAACAGGGGCACAGACAGTGATCAAAACCTAACGGCATTTCTAATCCCCTTTCCGCCCCAGTGTGAAGGGGGTCTTGGCATTAAAAAAGCGCCTGAAAGAAGCCGCATCTGCAATCCCAATGTGAAAGCCCCGAGTGCTTTCACACTGAGGCGCTGCACTGGCAGGGAATCAAAAAAAGTCCTGCAAACAGCTTCTTTGCAGCGCTTTGGAAGCGGTGAATACACCGCTCCTAAAGCGCCCCTTCCCATTGAGGAGCTTTTTTAATGCCAAAGCGCCTGAAAAACGCCCCAGTGTGAAAGGGGTCTTAGCGTAGCTTTACCAGCGTTTTATGGGCGCTGGCAGTGTGAAAGGGCTCTGAAAGCACTCTGGGCTTTCACATTGGGATTGCAGATGAGGCTTCTTTCAGCCGCTTTACAGGTGCTTTTTTTTAACGCCAAAGCACCTGAAAAACGCCCCAGTGTGAAAGGGGTCTTAAGGACCAGAAGGATATGCCCTCTTAATGACCAGGCCGTTTTTTGCGATACGGCACTGCGTCGCTTTAACTGACAATTGCGCGGTCGTGCGACGATTTACCCAAACAAAATGAATGTCCTTTTTTCCCCCACAAATAGAGCTTTTTTTTTTGGTGATATTTGATCACCTCTGCGATTTTTATTTTTTGCACCATAAACAAAAAAAGGCAATAATTTTGAAAAAAAAAAAAGCAATATTTTTTGCTATAATAAATATTCCCAGAATTTCTTCATCAGTTTAGGCCGATATGTAATCTTCTACTGTACATACTTTTGGTATAAAAACATTGCAATAAACGTATATTATTTGGTTTGCGCAAAAGTTATACGGCTAGATTCACGTACGGCGGCGTAATCATGCTAAGAAACATGTCCGCTGGAAGCCTGTCCGTCGGACATGTTCGGTCGTCTGTACAGACTCACCGTACATGTCCAATCGGCCGCCATCCCTCGCATGCGTCGAATCACTTTGACGCATGCATGGAAGCATTGAACTTCCAGGGCCGCGCACGTCGCCGCGTCATCGTCGCGGTGACGGCGCGGCCTCATCACCGCGTATCGTGTACGCGCGGATTTCTGTCTGATGGTGTGTACAACCATCAGACAGAAATCTCCGGGCGGACATTTCCGCTGAAAACGGTCCGGCGGACCGTTTTCAGCGGACAGTCCATCCGTCCGGACGAGGCCTTAGTGATCGGTACTGTGTGTTTGAGCTATGGGGTGCACACCCTAATGCAATAGGCTGCGCACACCTATGGGAGCGATCACGGGTGGACGGTGGATATCACGGCCACAGGCCATGCGCATTGGCTCGGGTGTTGCGCCGCGCGCATGCCCCTTGTTGCTTTTAAAATGGCCGACATACACCTACAGCTATTCGCCCAGGAGAGCCGACTTGCCGCAGTATAATGACGGCGGCTGGTCCCTAAGCGGTTAAAACACACTTGGTCATTTTTGTGGGTCTCCCAATTTTTAGCACACCTGCAGCGCTTGCTGGATAGTTATAGCACCGTTTTGCGTGCTTTCAATCGTTGGGATTGCACTCTAATGGCTTCACCCGCAGCTGATTGACAGACCGAGGTCCTCCGACAACTCCCTTAATTAAAACCGAACAGTCATACCGCAGAGACGGCACCCGAGGCCGGCGCTCACCCCCCCCCCCCCCCAGACAACGGACTGACAGTATTAATATGAAGAACATTGCGAGCGCCTTCCACGTCGCGCGCTCTTCTTTGTGTAACTTGTAAAGCTATTACAGCTGAATTCTTTGGATTAAAAAATAATGGTGTAGCAAGCTGCGGATCATTGCTCGTGTTTGGCGGACAGGGCGAGATATAGAGATATATGATCCTTGTGTGTATGACAAGCCCAGGTAATCAGGAGATTTTCTCTAGCAGCACATCCCCGTAACACCGCCTGGCCCTTCTCACTGATGTGCGCTATTTCTAAAACTGAACCCATCTCCGCATCATCCCTGCTGTTCTGTGCGGCACGCTGGAGTGGAAAGGTCGCACTGTGTTCATCTGCCAGCAAATAGCTGTAAAGCAAGCCGGCAGATTGCCTAGCCGAGCTCTAAATTCCTTTCTCTTATGGTTGCATGTTTTCACCGGCATTATAGCGAGATCCTGATAAGCATTACCCGCATCTGGCCACATGATGTAACATCATTAGCTTTTCAGAAGAGAAAAAAAATAAAAACTTTTTTGTGGAAGCCGAATGACTTCCAGAAATAACAAAATAAAAAAAAATGAATAGAGCATAAACAGATAAAGTAATAAAAGCAGCATTTACCGCAATATTCACCTTCAATCCAAAAATGTTCCCTGCTGTACTTTTTTCTGCCACTAGATGTCCACAGTTTGCTGTCCAGCATCATTCAGCCCCGGTCATCCCGGACCAGCCCCCATCCACCCATATTTCTGGAAGTCATTCGGCTTCCACAGAAAAGTTTATTTTTTTTCTGATAAAAAGCTAATGATGTTACATCATGTGGCCAGATGCGGGTAATGCTTATCAGAGTCTCACTATAATGTCAGTGAAAACATGCATCAAAATCTCACCCAAAACATTTTTTTAGTTTCTATATGTTTATTTTCTATATGATTTATACAAATCATCCTCAGAAATTAAAAATAATCCTTGGGTGAGAGTTTGCATACTCCAGTAACAGGGTGGGGGCTGGTCCGGGATGACCTGGGCTGAAGGATGCTGGACAGCAGACTGAGGACATCTAGTGGCAGAAAACATTACAGCAGGGAACATTTTTAGATTGAAGGTGAATATTGCGGCAAAGCGATCCAACATTTTTTCCTGTTGTACTTTTTCTGCCACTAGATGTCCTCAGTCTGCTGTCCAGCATCCTTCAGCCCAAGTCATCCCGGACCAGCCCCCATACTGTTACTGGAGTATGCAAAATCTCACCAAATGATTATTTTTAGTTTCTGAGGATGATTTGTATGAAACGCGTAGTAAATAATTTCTTATTGATGCATGTTTTCACTAACATTAAAGTGAGACTGTGATAAGCATTACCCGCATCTGGCCACATGATGTAACATCATTAGCTTTTCAGAAGAAAAAAAATAAACTTTTTTGTGGAAGCCGAATGACTTCCAGAAGTAACGAAATAAAAAATGAATAGAGCATAAACAGATAAAGTAATAAAACCAGTTTTTACCGCAATATTCACCTTCAATCCAAAAATGTTCCCTGCTGTACTTTTTTCTGCCACTAGATGTCCTCAGTTTGCTGTCCAGCATCATTCAGCCCAGGTCATCCCGGACCAGCCCCCATCCACCCATATTTCTGGAAGTCATTCGATTTCCACAGAAAAGTTTATTTTTTTTCTGATAAAAAGCTAATGATGTTACATCATGTGGCCAGATGTGGGTAATGCTTATCAGAGTCTCACTATAATGTCAGTGAAAACATGCATCAATAAGAAATGATTTTACTACGCGTTTCCTTACTATATGATTTATACAAATCATCCTCAGAAATTAAAAATAATCATTTGGTGAGAGTTTGCATACTCCAGTAACAGGATGGGGGCTGGTCCGACCTGGGCTGAAGGATGCTGGACAGCAGACTGAGGACATCTAGTGGCAGAAAACATTACAGCAGGGAACATTTTTAGATTGAAGGTGAATATTGCGGCAAAGCGATCCAATTTTTTTTCCTGCTGTACTTTTTCTGCCACTAGATGTCCTCAGTCTGCTGTCCAGCATCATTCAGCCCAGGTCATCCCGGACCAGCCCCCATCCTGTTACTGGAGTATGCAAAATCTCACTCAAGGATTATTTTTAGTTTCTACATGTTTCTTTACTATATGATTTATACAAATCATCCTCAGAAATTAAAAATAATCCTTGGGTGAGATTTTGCATACTCCAGTAACAGTATGGGGGCTGGTCTGGGATGACCTGGGCTGAAGGATGCTGGACAGCAGACTGAGGACATCTAGTGGCAGAAAAAGTACAGCAAGAAACACTTTAGGATCGCTTTGCCGCAATATTCACCTTCAATCCAAAAATGTTCCCTGCTGTAATGTTTTCTGCCACTAGATGTCCTCAGTCTGGTGGGCTGAAGGATGCTTGACAGCAGACTGAGGACATCTAGTGGCAGAAAACATTACAGCAGGGAACATTTTTGGATTGAAGGTGATTATTGCGGCAAAGCGATCCTAAAGTGTTTCCTGCTGTACTTTTTCTGCCACTAGATGTCCTCAGTCTGCTGTCCAGCATCATTCAGCCCAGGTCATCCCGGACCAGCCCCCATACTGTTACTGGAGTATGCAAAATCTCACTCAAGGATTATTTTTAGTTTCTACATGTTTTTTCACTATATGATTTATACAAATCATCCTCAGAAATTAAAAATAATCATTGGGTGAGATTTTGCATACTCCAGTAACAGGATGGGGGCTGGTCCGGGATGAATGATGCTGGACAGCAGACTGAGGACATCTAGTGGCAGAAAACATTACAGCAGGGAACATTTTTGGATTGAAGGTGAATATTGCGGCAAAGCGATCCTAAAGTGTTTCCTGCTGTACTTTTTCTGCCACTAGATGTCCTCAGTCTGCTGTCCAGCATCATTCAGCCCACTTCATCCCGGACCAGCCCCCATACTGTTACTGGAGTATGCAAAATCTCACCCAAGGATTATTTTTAGTTTCTGAGGATGATTCGTATGAAACGCGTAGTAAATCATTTCTTATTGATGCATGTTTTCACTAACATTAAAGTGAGACTCTGATAAGCATTACCCGCATCTGGCCACATGATGTAACATCATTAGCTTTTCAGAAGAAAAAAATTAACTTTTTTGTGGAAGCCGAATGACTTCCAGAAATAACGAAATAAAAATTGAATAGAGCATAAACAGATAAAGTAATAAAACCAGCTTTTACCGCAATATTCACCTTCAATACAAAAATGTTCCCTGCTGTACTTTTTTCTGCCACTAGATGTCCTCAGTTTGCTGTCCAGCATCATTCAGCCCAGGTCATCCCGGACCAGCCCCCACCCACCCATATTTCTGGAAGTCATTCGGCTTCTGATATATTGAACCCTACGGACTAAGACTGGGATGCCATTAAAGTTCATGAGCGTGTAAAGGCCGGCGTCCCAATACTTTTGGCAATATAGTGTATTACATGATATTAGAGGATGTAGGCACCTGTTTTATTGTGTTCTAAGCATCTGACTCTATTTAAAAAAAAAAATAATACAGATGTCAAAAAAGGGGTTAATCACATCCTGCTAGGTGATTAAAAATCTTAGGTGTAGCCGAGTGCTAAAGAGTAGCACCGAAATGATCTCAAAGTAATTGCTTTATTGATTGATAGGGGCACAGCACAAGAAAGGGCTGACAGCTTCCAGAGTGTATGGACTTGTAAGTAGAAAAGTTTTGGTTCCCGTATATAAAAAAAACAACTCTCTAGGTATAGTTTTAACCCTTTTCTGTATGCAATCTGTAAATAAACATTATATAATATAAAAAGCCGCGCCAATCACAAAAATAAAATTAAAAATAAAAATAAGAATAAAAGTCAATCACTGAAGATAAAGTTGATATGATCTCCTTGAGGACAGTATGAACGGATGGAGCCTTTAGTTTGTTTGGTAAATGGCACTAAGTTCTTACAGTGGGTCAAACCACGAACACCCAAGTGACATGCATACTTTTAGTGCAAATCCTCCACCGTAAAAATAGGCTGCTTACCAAACGGCAAGTCTTTAATGCGTTTGGCTTTAGCCCAGCCACGGCCTTTCAATCCTCTAGATACTTCAGGGTGGACACACTTGTAATTAAGCAGCGAGATCCCAGCCTCAGCATAGAATTGGAAGGCAGTTGCAGTTCGCTCTCGTTACCCCCCGCTCAGGATATTAGCAATCAAGCGATCCAGACACATATATCAAGGATAAAGAAGGGGCACAATAGCATAATACCGCAAGATAAGGAATTTATTTAAAAGTAATGTACTTACATCAGTACGAATAAAAAACAGCATGTAACAGCAATAGTAAAGCCGGCCGGCTTGAGGAGCCCTCCTCCTTGGCGTGGTGACGTCACTGACGCAGCCTCCCAGACGCGTTTCGTCACTACAAGACGTTTTCAATTGAAAACGTCTTGTAGTGACGAAACGCGTCTGGGAGGCTGCGTCAGTGACGTCACCACGCCAAGGAGGAGGGCTCCTCAAGCCGGCCGGCTTTACTATTGCTGTTACATGCTGTTTTTTATTCGTACTGATGTAAGTACATTACTTTTAAATAAATTCCTTATCTTGCGGTATTATGCTATTGTGCCCCTTCTTTATCCTTGATATATGTGTCTGGATCGCTTGATTGCTAATATCCTGAGCGGGGGGTAACGAGAGCGAACTGCAACTGCCTTCCAATTCTATGCTGAGGCTGGGATCTCGCTGCTTAATTACAAGTGTGTCCACCCTGAAGTATCTAGAGGATTGAAAGGCCGTGGCTGGGCTAAAGCCAAACGCATTAAAGACTTGCCGTTTGGTAAGCAGCCTATTTTTACGGTGGAGGATTTGCACTAAAAGTATGCATGTCACTTGGGTGTTCGTGGTTTGACCCACTGTAAGAACTTAGTGCCATTTACCAAACAAACTAAAGGCTCCATCCGTTCATACTGTCCTCAAGGAGATCATATCAACTTTATCTTCAGTGATTGACTTTTATTCTTATTTTTATTTTTAATTTTATTTTTGTGATTGGCGCGGCTTTTTATATTATATATTGCCTGTTTTTTCCAACGTCAGCTGCCGCCTATAGACTGTTTGTGTGAAGCGCGGTTTTTTGTGTTTCCATATTTTTTCTGTAAATAAACATTCCCCCAGTGGCGACTCATGATTTTTTGTTTGGGGGGGGGGCAACAAAACCCCCCCCAGCACCTCAAAGACACCCACCCACCCCTGCTCTGCCGGGTTGATCCACCTACCCCATCTAGGCGGTGGGCATCGGGCAGCGGTGGGGATCAGGCAACAGCTGACCAGGGGCAGACTGACCATTCGAGCACTTGGGCACTGTACCTTTTCAGTGTGTGTCTGTGTATACTGTGTCTGTGTATACTGTGTCTGTGTATACTGTGTCTGTGTATACTGTGTCTGTGCATACTGTGTCTGTGTATATTGTTTGTCTGTGTATACTGTGTCTGTGCATACTGTGTCTGTGTATACTGTGTCTGTGTATACTGTGTCTGTGTATACTGTGTCTGTGTATACTGTGTGTGTATACTGTGTCTGTGTATATTGTTTGTCTGTGTATACTGTGTCTGTGCATACTGTGTCCGTATATACTGTGTCTGTGTATATTGTTTGTCTGTGTATACTGTGTCTGTGCATACTGTGTCTGTGTATATTGTTTGTCTGTGTATACTGTGTCTGTGCATACTGTGTCCGTATATACTGTGTCTGTGTATATTGTTTGTCTGTGTATACTGTGTGTGTGCATACTGTGTCTGTGTATACTGTGTCTGTGTATACTGTGTCTGTGTATACTGTGTGTGTGTATACTGTGTCTGTGTATACTGTGTGTGTATACTGTGTCTGTGTATATTGTTTGTCTGTGTATACTGTGTCTGTGCATACTGTGTCTGTGTATATTGTTTGTCTGTGTATACTGTGTCTGTGTATACTGTGTCTGTGTATATTGTTTGTCTGTGTATACTGTGTGTATATTGTTTGTCTGTGTATACTGTGTCTGTGTATACTGTGGGCTAGATTCAGCAAGAATTTACGCCGGCGTATCTATAGATACGCCACGTAAATTCAAAGCTGCTCCGGCGTATCTTCTTTCTGTATTTAGAAAGCAAGATACGCCGAAATTAGGCTAAGATCCAACTGGCGTAAGTCTCTTACGCCGTCGTATCTTAGGGTGCATATTTACGCTGGCCGCTAGGTGGCGCTTCCGTCGTTTTCGGCGTAGAATATGCAAATGACCTAGATACGCCGATTCACAAACGTACGTGCGCCCGGCGGCATTTTTTTACGTCGTTTGCCACCAAAGAACAACCCAAAACAAATTCTCCTCATGATCGCAGTGACGCAAACTTCACAATTTTTATGAGATAGGAATTATTAGCAAAAGTTCCTCGGGGGGGCCCGGGACTGATGTGAATGTACAATGCATATGTAAAGCACAATATATAAATACCTGTAATAAATAAATAATACATGAACAAATCTCCGCAATCTCACAAACATTAGGCACAGCAATAGACAATACTGTAAAAACAACGTTCTGCTTACTGGGAATAGGAATGTGTTTTTCCAAATCAATTTTTCATAACATAAACCTCAAAGAGAGCAAAAAGACGGAACCCAAAAGACGACTTCTGAAATAAGGGAACCGAGAGAACTGATGGGAGGAACTGGGGAGGAGAGCGAGAAATCTGGGAAATACAAACAGTCTTTTTTATTATAACTAATCCACAAATGACAATGTGTCGGAGGTATTCGGAAAAACTGCACGAGTCATATGGGAAGGGTTCCCATTACCCCTAAGGGGGCGAGAAAGTTTAATAAAATCTAACATGTTACAGAGAGTGATGTACTTGATACAATCCTTACCTCTCTTGGATTCATCCAGAGGATACGTTGCGACTAAATAGGGGGATTAGACGTTTCCTCTGGAGATGGGAAAAGAACAGAATTAATATTAATATTACATTCTAAGAGGATTTGGCTTGTGACTCCCAAACATCACGCGGTTCAATGGCGCCGTTGCCTAGGTAAGATTTGCTTGGCTTTAACCACTTAAGACCCGGACCAAAATGCAGGTAAAGGACCTGGGCACTGCGTCGCTTTAACTGACAATTGCGCGGTCGTGCGACGTGGCGCCCAAACAAAACTGGCGTCCTTTTTTCCCCACAAATAGAGCTTTCTTTTGGTGGTATTTGATCACCTCTGCGGTTTTTATTTTTTGAGCTATAAACAAAAATAGAGCGACAATTTTGAAAAAAAATCAATATTTTTTTCCTTTTTGCTATAATAAATATCCCCAAAAATATATAAAAAAACTTTGTTTTTTGTCGGTTTAGGCCGATACGTATTCTTCTACCTATTTTTGGTAAAAAAAAATCACAATAAGCGTTTATCGATTGGTTTGCGCAAAATATATAGGGGCAGATCCTCAAAGAAATTACGCCGGCGTATCTTTGTTTTGGTATCCACCAAACAAGATATGACGGCATCTGTGTTAGATCCGACAGGCGTACGCCGTCAGATCTTAGATGCAATTTTCCGGCGGCCGCTAGGTGGCGTTTCCGTTGTACCCCGCGTTGAGTATGCAAATTGGCTATTTCCGACGATCCACGAACGTACGAGCGGCCATCGCATTTTTTACGTCGTTTCCGTTCGGCTTTTTCCGGCATATAGTTAAAGCTGCTATATGGTGGCGTACTCAATGTTAAGTATGGCCGTCGTTCCCGCGTCTAATTTTGAAAATGTTACGTTGTTTGCGTAAGTCGTCCGTGAATGGGGCTGGACGCCATTTACGTTCATGTCAAAACCAATGACGTCCTTGCGACGTCATTTAGCGCAATGCACGGCGGGAAATTATAGGGATGGCACATGCACAGTTCTTTCTGCGCGGAGACGCGCTTCATTTAAATGAAACACGCCCCCTACCCGCTGCATTTGAATTCCGCGCCCTTACGCCGCGAGAGATACACTACGCCACTGTAACTTACAGGGCAAATTCGTTGAGGGTTCAAACTAAGCCAAAGTAAGTTACAGCGGCATAGCGTATCTGATATCTGCGCCGGGCGCAGCGTAGGTACGTGGATCTACCCCATAGTGTTTACAAAATAGGGCATAGTTTTATTGCATTTTTATTAATATTTTTTTTTTACTACTATTGGCGGCGATCAGCGGTTTTTTTCGTGACTGCGACATTATGGCGGACACTTCGGACAATTTTGACACATTTTTGGGACCATTGTCATTTTCACAGCAAAAAATGCTATAAAAATGCACTGATTACTGTGAAAATGACAATTGCAGTTTGGGAGTTAACCCCTTCAACGCCCCCTAGTGGTTAAGTGTGACCTCATATGTGTTTCTAACTGTAGGGGAGGCGGGGATGGACGTGTGACGTCATTGATCGTGCTTCCCTATATCAGGGAACAGACGATCAATGACGGCGCCACAGTGAAGAACGGGGAAGCTGTGTTTACACACACCTCTCCCCGTTCTTCAGCTCCGGGGACCGATCGCGGGAATTCAGCGCTGATCGGTCCGCCGGTCCCGCGGTCATGGAGCTTCGGACTGGGTCGCGGGCGCGCAGTGCCAGTGGCACCATCTGATGGGGCACAGTGGCGGCAATTGATGGGCACACTGGCAGCAATTGATGGGTACAGTAGCTGCGTTTGATGGGCACAGTGGCTGCATTTGATGGCACAGTGGCAGCATTTGATGGCACAGTGGCAGCATTTGATGGCACAGTGGCTGCATTTGATAGGCACAGTGGCTGCATTTGATGGCACAGTGGCAGCATTTGATGGCACAGTGGCTGCATTTGATGGCACAGTGGCAGCATTTGATGGCACAGTGGCTGCATTTGATAGGCACAGTGGCTGTAATTGATGGGCACAGTGGCTGCGCTTGATAAGCACAGTGGCGGCAGTTGATGGGCAAAGTGGCGGCAATTGATGGGCACAGTGGCGGCAATTGATGGGCACAGTGGCTGCGTTTAATGGCACAGTGGCGGAAATTTATGGGTACAGTGGCTGCATTTGATGGCACAGTGGCAGCATTTGATGGCACAGTAGCTGCGTTTGATAGGCACAGTGGCTGTAATTGATGGGCACAGTGGCTGCGCTTGATAAGCACAGTGGCGGCAGTTGATGGGCACAGTGGCTGCATTTGATGGGCACAGTGGCGGCAGTTGATGGGCACAGTGGCGGCAATTGATGGGCACAGTGGCTGCGTTTGACGGCACAGTGGCGGCAATTGATGGGCACAGTGGCTGCGTTTGACGGCACAGTGGCGGCCACTGTCGGAGACCCCTCTGTGTGTGTGACCAGCTTTGAACGGTATGTTGCTTCATGTCTGTAAAATAAAAGGAGATACAATTTTTCCCCAAGAAAATTCAACTTTTAATGCGACTTTTAATTGTCTCGGGCTTCTTCTGTTACAACTTTTTGAAAGCTCTGGAGGAGCGTTCTGTAATGTTTAACAAAAAATGTCAAAGCGCACACACCTCGAAAAATCCCATAAAACGCTCCCAAGGCGGCTCCTCTCAGAATAATGGAAAGCTGGGTGGGTGTTTGGATACACTTTTTATTACTTTTCACCTTCGTGGTGTGACTATAGAAGATCCTCAGAAGTTGGAAAAAAAAAAAGCAAGCTTGAAGTTTTGTTGATGTAGCTGTCTGCAATGCGTTTCAAGTGCTAGCAGCATGGGGGATATAGAAATAGGAAATGTTTATATCCAGGGCCGGCTGAAGAGCAAGGAAATGAGAGCGAGTACAAGGAGGATAAACAATCCCAGAAGATCGATGTAACAGAGAAGATCTGGACAAGAAACAATTTTGTAAAATGAAGAAAGTGGAACTTCTGAGATGGTGTCACCCGTTTCATCTGTCTATATATATATATATACAGCCATGGCCGAGATTGTTGACACCCTAGAAATCAATTATTTATCACAGAGACAGTAACACATGTTTTGCTATACACATGTTTATTCCCTTTGTGCGTATTGGAACAAAACAAAAAAAAAGTGAGGAAAAAAAGCAAATTGGACATAATGTCACTCAAAGCTCCAAAAATGGGCTGGTCAAAATCAGTGGCGACTGGTGCTCCAAATTTTTGGGGGGCGCAAACGTAAAAAAAAAAAGAAAAAAATTGCAGCCTCACTGTGCCCATCAAATGCAGCCACTGTGGCATCAATTGTCACCACTGTGCCATGCCATCAAACGCAGCCACTGTGCCATCAATTGTCACCACTGTGCCATGCCATCAAACGCAGCCACTGTGCCATCAATTGTCACCACTGTGCCATGCCATCAAACGCAGCCACTGTGCCATCAATTGTCACCACTGTGCCATGCCATCAAACGCAGCCACTGTGCCATCAATTGTCACCACTGTGCCATGCCATCAAACGCAGCCACTGTGCCATCAATTGTCACCACTGTGCCATGTCATCAAACGCAGCCACAATGCCATCAATTGTCACCACTGTGCCATGCCATCAAACGCAGCCACGATGCCATCAATTGTCACCACTGTGCCATGCCATCAAACGCAGTCACTGTGCCATGCCATAAAATGCAGTCACTATGCCATCAAACGCAGTCTCTGTGCCATGCCATCAAATGCAGTCACTGTGCCATGCCAAACGCAGTCACTGTGCCATGCCATCAAATGCAGTCACTGTGCCATGCCATCAAACACAGCCACTGTGCCATCAATTGTCACCACTGTGCCATGCCATCAAACGCAGCCACTGTGCCCCTCAATTGTCGCCACTGTGCCAATTGTCACCACTATGCCCCTCAATTGTTGCCACTGTGCCAATTGACACCACTGTGCCCTTTAATTGTCGCCACTGTGCCCATTGATGCCACTGTGCCCTTTAATTGTTGCCACTGTGCCCATTGTCACTACTGTGCCCATTGATGCCACTGTGCCCTTTGTCGTCTCTGTGGCCATTTTCGCCGCTGTACCCTGTAAAATGAACTTACCTTAATCCTTCTACGTCCCTCGATGTCTTTTTCTCCCGCCTTGGTGGCGCTTTAGCCAATCAGGTTACCGATAACCAGAATCGGTGGATCTGATTGGCTGAGACGGCCGTCAGTCTTATCCAAGGAACGCACCCTGTACGTTCCCTGGATAAGACATCCGGGAGCAGTGGCGGCCCGTCCATAGGGGGCGCCTGGGCGCCGCCCCCCTCCCCCAAGTCAGTAAAAAAAAGAATAAAAAAAATAAAAAAAAAATAAATTTTTTTTTATTTAAACATGTCCCTTTAAAAAAAAAAAAATCGAAAAAACGTCCTTATGTGTACTGTGTCCGAGCGCCGGGCAAGTGCAGATTGAGTAGCGCCACGTCTGTGCAATCACGAGATTGCAGATGTGGCGCTACATTGGCAGAAAAAAAATGCCTTTGTGGCGGAGCGCATCGCGCCACAGCTTCCGGCGCGATTGACTTAGACTTGAGGCCGGGCGCGTGCACGGCACCCAGTATATTTCTGTGCCTGTGCCGACGTCAGGAAGTGACTTCGGCACTCTGCAGACCAGAGGGACGCACCTCCGTGAGCCGGGCATGAAGGAAAGGTAAGTCTGCAGCATTACACATTCCCCTCAGCAGCAGAGCAGTTTTCACAGCAAAGCTAGCTGCCTAATGTTCAGTGAAGCTAGCAGCCGGCCCCCCCCCCCTTATTAAACTTCTTACCAGTGGCGGCTGGTGAAGTTTTAGGATGGGGGGGCGCAAGACCCCACCCCTCCACATGTGGTCCCTCCCACTTGTCATAAGCCACACCTCTTATCGAATCCACCCACTCCGTCCCCTGTATTCCACTTGCTTCCACCCATAGTGTCAGGAGTATACATCTCAGCATCACAGGACAGAGTATATAGCCCCAGCATCACAAATCATGGTATATAGCGCAGCCTTACAGATCGGCGCAAACAAACTAAAAAATGACACTGTTAGTAATGAAGGACTCTAAATGGGCATGAGATTACCAGAGACTGCGGACATACTGCATGAGATTACCAGAGACTGTGGACATACTGCATGAGATTACCAGAGACTGCAGACATACTGCACGAGATTACCAGAGACTGCAGACATACTGCACAAGATTACCAGAGACTGCGAACATACTGCACGAAATTACCAGAGGCTGCGGACATACTGCATTGGGGGGAGGGATATCTCACATATGGATGTAATACACTGAAATGTCCCTGTACTGACATCTCTCATACTGATATAATACACTGCACGTCCCTGTACTGACATCTCTCATACTAATACACTGCAATTCATGTCCCTTACTGACATCACTCATTATACTGATAAAATACACTAAATTCATGTTCCTGTACTGACATCTCTCATCAGGCATGGACTGGGACAAATAGGCCCAGGCATTTTAGATTGAGCAGCCCAAACCAGGCACGGACTGACAACTCACGGGGCCCACGGGGCAATAAGATCATAGGACCCCTGTATCCCCACCCACACTCAACGCTGTACTCAAATAAAATCTATGTCCTTTATTTCCCACAAATAGAGCTTTCTTTTGGAGGTATTTGATCACCTCTGCGTCACTTTTATTTTTGGGCTATAAACAAAGACAGACAATTTTGAAAATAAAAATATATATATTTATTTTTACTAGTAATGACAGCGATCAGCGACTGTGATATTGCGGCAGACATTTGGACACTAGCTGACACTTTGTGGGAACCAGTGACACTAATACAGTGATAAGTGCTAAAAATATGCACTGTAACTGTACTAATGACACTGGCTGGGAAGATGTTAAACATCTAGGGGCGATCAAAGGGTTAAATGTGTGCCTAGCCTGTGTGTGTGTACTGTGATTGGTGCTTTTACTAAGGGAAGTCCTGAATTTTATTCCCCGCTGACAGAACAGAGCTCTACCTTGTTTACACAGGCAGGGCTCTGTCCTGTGTAAATTCAAGATGATCGGCGGGTGCACCCGGTGATCGACATCTCCTGTGTTTAGTCACAGTACAGCCGGGTCGCCAGCAGTGTGTATTCCCTACCTGATCTGGAGCAGCGAAGCCACCTTGCCGCTGTATGTCTATGTCTAGGAGGGAAAGAGAGATGGGAAAGTAGGAGAGAGATGGAGGAAGGGGAGAGAGGGAGGGGAAAGAGGGGGGTAAACGAGAGAGGGGGATGGAGAAGGAGAGGGTGGGTGAGAGGAGGGGATTTAGGTAGGGGGAGGGAGAGGAGGGGAGGAGGGAGAGAGAAGGGGGGGAGAGAGGTGTAGGAAGAGGGGGGTAGTGAGAGAGGGGGTGTAGGCAGTGGGGGGGGAGAGGTGGTTGGGGGGTGTAGGAAGAGGGGGGAGAGGGGTGTAAGAAGAGGGGGTAGTGAGAGAGGGGGTGTAGGCATTGGGGGGTAGTGAGAGAGGGGGGTGTAGGCATTGGTGGGTAGTGAGAGAGGGGGGTGTAGGAAGTGGGGGGTAGATAGAGAGGGAGAGAGAAGGAGAGGGGTGTAAGAAGAGGGGGTAGTGACAGAGGGGGAGAGGGGGTGTAGGCATTGGGGGTAGTGAGAGAGGGGGTGTAGAAATAGGGGGGTAGTGAGAGAGGGGGAGAGGTGGTTGGGGGGTGTAGGAAGAGGGGGTAGTGAGAGAGGGGGAAGAGGGAGAGAGAGAAGGGGAGGGGTGCAAGAAGAGGGGGTAGTGACAGAGGGAGAGAGGGGGTGTAGGCATTGGGGGTAGGGGGGTGTAGGAAGAGGGGGTAGTGAGAGAGGGGGAAGAGAGAGAGAGAAGGAGATGGGTGTAAGAAGAGGGGGGTAGTGAGAGAGGGGTGTAGGCATTGGGGGTAGATAGAGATGGAGAGAGGGGAAGAGGGGGGTAGTGAGAGAGGGGGTGTAGGCATTGGGGGGTAGTGAGAGAAGGGGGTGTAGGAAGTGGGGGGTAGATAGAGAGGGGGGAGAGGGAGAGAGAAGGAGAGGGTGTAAGAAGAGGGGGTAGTGACAGAGGGAGAGAGGGGGTGTAGGCATTGGGGGTAGTGAGAGGGGGGGTGTAGAAATAGGGGGGTAGTGAGAGAGGGGGAGAGGTGGTTGGGGGGTTTAGGAAGAGGGGGTAGTGAGAGAGGGGGGAGAGAGAGGAGAGGGGTGTAAGAAGAGGGGGTAGTGACAGAGAGAGAGGGGGTGTAGGCATTGGGGGTTGTGAGAGAGGGGGTGTAGAAATAGGGGGGTAGTGAGAGAGGGGGAGAGGTGGCTGGGGGTGTAGGAAGAGGGGGTAGTGAGAGAGGGGGAAGAGGGAGAGAGGAGAGGGGTGTAAGAAGAGGGGGGTAGTGAGAGAGGGGTGTAGGCATTGGGGGTAGATAGAGATGGAGAGAGGAGGAGAGGGGAAGAGGGGGGTAGTGAGAGAGGGGGTGTAGGCATTGGGGGGTAGTGAGAGAGGGGGTGTAGGCATTGGGGGGGGGGTAGTGAGAGGGGGGTGTGGAAAGTGGGGGGGGTAGTGAGAGAGGGGGTGTAGAAAGTGGGGGGGGGTAGTGAGAGAGGGGGTGTAGAAAGTGGGGGGGTTGTGAGAGAGGGGGTGTAGAAAGTGGGGGGGGTAGTGAGAGAGGGGGTGTAGAAAGTGGGGGGGGTAGTGAGAGAGGGGGTGTAGAAAGTGGGGGGGTAGTGAGAGAGGGGGTGTAGAAAGTGGGGGGTAGTGAGAGAGGGGGTGTAGAAAGTGGGGGGGGGGGGGGGGGGTAGTGAGAGAGGGGGTGTAGAAAGTGGGGGGGGGGTAGTGAGAGAGGGGGTGTAGAAAGTGGGGGGGTAGTGAGAGAGGGGGTGTAGAAAGTGGGGGGGTAGTGAGAGAGGGGGTGGAGGATGTAGGAAGATGGGGTAGTGAGAGAGTGGGGAGAGGTGGTGGGGGTGTAGAAAGAGGGGGGTGAGGGGTGTAGCAAGAAGGGGGGTCATGAGAGAGGGGGGGAGGGAGGTGTAGGAAGTGGGGGGGGTAGTGAGAGAGGGGGTGTAGAAAGTGGGGGGGGTAGTGAGAGAGGGGGTGTAGAAAGTGGGGGGGGTAGTGAGAGAGGGGGTGTAGAAAGTGGGGGGTAGTGAGAGAGGGGGTGGAGGATGTAGGAAGATGGGGTAGTGAGAGAGTGGGGAGAGGTGGTGGGGGTGTAGAAAGAGGGGGGTGAGGGGTGTAGCAAGAAGGGGGGTCATGAGAGAGGGGGGAGGGAGGTGTAGGAAGTGAGAGAGGGGGAGGGAGATGGAGATGGAGAGGGTGGGTTGATCAGTGTATCTGCTATGTCCCACACCATTATACTGTACAGTACATCTCCAACCCGCGTGTCTCCTGTCAGAGTGATCTCTCCCCTGTCTGTGTAGAAGACAGGCTGTTACACTCCGGTTCTCAGCTGCTCGTCTGTCCCTCTCCTTCACCTCCTCGCACCATCACATTCAGTAACACTTACCCTGCCAGTGTCCAGGAAGTGTCCTCCTCTTCCCCGGGCTCTCTCGGTCCCTCTCCTCTCAGGACCAGGAGCCGACCGCTATTTTCGTCAAAAATAGAATTACAGTAAGGACCGGGAGACAAAGGCTGTACTCGGAAAGCCTATCAGAGCCGCTGGCTCTGATAGGCACTTCCGCACAGCCAACCAGCTGCCGATATTCAGGTGGTCGCGCTCAATGTCCGGCCACCTTGAATAGACCAGCGGCAGCTGGCAACAATAACATACATTCATGTAATGCATGAATGTATGTTATTTTCAGTGACCAGCGCCCTCTATGGACGGACCGCCGCTGGTCAAAATTCTTGCCACCCTACATGCGGCGGTCGGATTCCCGCGGGGAGCGATCCGGGACGACGGCGCTGCTATTCGTTAATAGCCGCCCCGGAGCTGAAGCACGGGGAGAGCCGTATGTTAACACAGCTTCCCCGTGCTTCACTGTGGCGGCTGCATCGATCGAGTGATCCCTTTTATAGGGAAGACTCGATCGATGGTGTCAGACCTACAGCCACACCCCCCTACAGTTGTAAACACACACTAGGTGAACCCTATCTCCTACAGCGCCCCCTGTGGTTAACTCCCAAACTGCAACTGTCATTTTCACAATAAAGAATGCAATTTAAATGCATTTTTTGCTGTGAAAATGCCAATGGTCCCAAAAATGTTTTAAAATTGTCCGAAGTGTCCGCCATAATGTCGCAGTCACGAAAAAAATCGCTGATCGCCGCCATTAGTAGTAAAAAAAATAAAAAAAAATAAAACTATCCCCTATTTTGTAAACGCTATAAATTTTGCGCAAACCAATTGATAAACGCTTATTGCGATTTTTTTTACCAAAAATAGGTAGAAGAATACGTATCGGCCTAAACTGAGAATTTTTTTTTTATATATATGTTTTTGGGGGATATTTATTACAGCAAAAAGTAAAAAATATTGCATTTTTTTCAAAATTGTCGCTCTTTTTTGTTTATAGCGCAAAAAATAAAAACCGCAGAGGTGATCAAATACCACCAAAAGAAAGCAATATTTGTGGGGAAAAAAGGACGCCAATTTTGTTTGGGAGCCACGTCGCACGACCGCGCAATTGTCTGTTAAAGCGACGCAGTGCTGAATTGTAAAAACGCCTTTGGGCATTTAGCAGCATATTGGTCCGGGGCTTAAGTGGTTAAACTCACCTGGGGCAAGTAACAGGTGTGGGCAATATAAAAATCACACCTGAGAGCAGATAAAAGGGAGAGAAGTTCACTCTGTCTTTGCATTGTGTGTCTGTGTGTGCCACACTAACCATGGACAACAGAAAGAGGAGAAGAGAACTGTCTGAGGGCTTGAGAACCAACATGGTGGAAAAATATCAATAATCTCAATGTTACAAGTCCATCTCCAGAGATCTAGATTTCCCTTTGGCCGCAGTGCGCAACATTATCAAGAAGTTTGCAACCCGTGGCACTGCAGCTAATCTCTCTGGGCGTGGACGGAAGAGAAAAATTGATGAAAGGTTGCAATGCAGGATAGTCCGGATGATGGATAAGCCGCCCTAAACAAGTTCCAAAGAAATTCAAGCTGTCCTGCAGGCTCAGGGAGCGTCAGTGTCGGCGCCAACTATCCGTCGACATTTAAATGAAATGAAACGCTACGGCAGGAGACCCAGGAAGACCCCACTGCTGACACAGAGACATAAAAAGCAAGACTACAGTTTGCCAAAATTTACTTGAGTAAGCCACAATCCTTCTGGGAAAACGTCTTGTGGACAGATGAGACCAGGGTGGAGCTTTTTGGTAAAGCACATCATTCTACTGTTTTACCGAGAACGTAATGAGGCCTACAAAGAAAAGAACACAGTACCTACTGTGAAACCTGGTGGAGGTTCAATGATGTTTTGGGGTTGTTGTGCTGCCTCTGGCACTGGGTGCCTTGAATGTGTGCAAGGCATCATGAAATGAGGATTACCAAAGGATTTTGGGTCGCACTGTAGAGCCCAGTGTCAGAAAGCTGGGTTTGCGTCCGAGATCTTGGGTCTTCCAGCAGGAAAATGACCCCAACCATACGTCAAAAAGCACCCCGAAATGCATGGCAACAAAGCGCTGGAGAGTTCTAAAGTGGCCAGCAATGAGTCCAGATCTAAATCCCATTGAAAACCTGTGGAGAGATCTTAAAATTGCTGTTGGGATAATAAGAGAGACCTGGAGCAGTTTGCAAAGGAAGAGTGGTCCAAAATTCCGGGTGAGAGGTGTAAGAAGCTTATTGATGGTTATAGGAAGCGACTGATTTCACACAAAGGGTGTCCAAAGCGAGGCCCTCCGAACTCTTTTGTCTTAAAGTTTAATGTACCTGTAATGTTTACTTTGTAAAGCAATGTGTAAACTATTGATGCCATATAAATCCTGTATTTTATTATTAACCACTTAAGCCCCGGACCATATTGCTGCCTAAAGACCCAAGGTGTTTTTACAGTTCGGGACTGCGTCGCTTTAACAGACAATTGCGTGGTCGTGCGACGTGGCTCCCAAACAAAATTGGCGTCCTTTTTTCCCCACAAATAGAGCTTTCTTTTGGTGGTATTTGATCACCTCGGCGGTTTTTATTTTTTGCGCTATAAACAAAAATAGAGCGCCAATTTTGAAAAAAATGCTATATTTTTAACTTTTTGCTATAATAAATATCCCCCAAAAACATATATAAAAACTTTTTTTTTCCTCAGTTTAGGCCGATACGTATTCTTCTACCTATTTTTGGTAAAAAAAATTGCAATAAGCGTTTATCGATTGGTTTGCGCAAAATTTATAGTGTTTACAAAATAGGGGATAGTTTTATTGCATTTTTATTTATTTTTATTTTTTTTACTACTAATGGCGGCGATCAGCGATTTTATTCGTGACTGCGACATTATGGCGGACACTTCGGACAATTTTGACACATTTTTGGGACCATTGTCATTTTCACAGCAAAAAATGCATTTAAATTGCATTGTTTATTGTGAAAATGACAGTTGCAGTTTGGGAGTTAACCACAGGGGGCGCTGTAGGAGTTAGGGTTTACTTTGTGTGTTTACAACTGTAGGGGGGTGTGGCTGTAGGACTGACGTCATCGATCGAGTCTCCCTATAAAAGGGATCACTCGATCGATGCAGCCGCCATAGTGAAGCACGGGGAAGCCGTGTTTACATACGGCTCTCCCCGTTCTTCAGCTCCGGGGAGCGATCGCGAGGGGGCGGCTATAAACAAATAGCTGCGCCGTCGTCCCGGATCGCTCCCCGAGGGGACCCGACCGCCGCTAGTTGCGGGGGGGGGGTCCCGATCGGACCCCCGACCCACGTCTAGGCAGGGACGTACATGTACGCCAATGTGCCTGTACGTGCCATTCTGCCGACGTATATGTACATGCGGCGGTCGGGAAGGGGTTAATAATAATATTACTGAATCCAATCAGGGACGGATCCAGAGTCTAGTCTCGGGAGGGGCACTGCCAGAAAATAAGGTGTTGCTTACAGAAATCAATTAGGTGTCCGGTGTGTCCTCTGCAATGTTGCAGTACCGCTAAAAAATCAATGATCGCCGCCATTACTAGTAAAAAATATTTAAATATAAATGCCATAAATCTATCCCATAGTTTGTAGATGATTGTTAGGGACTGCAGACATGGTACAAGAGATGGTCAGAGACTGCAGACATGATACACGAGATGGTCAGAGACTGCAGACATGGTACAAGAGATGGTCAGAGACTGCAGACATGGTACAAGAGATGGTCAGAGACTGCAGACGTGGTACACGAGATGGTCAGAGACTGCAGACATGGTACAAGAGATGGTCAGAGACTGCAGACATGGTACAAGAGATGGTCAGAGACTGCAGACATGGTACAAGAGATGGTCAGAGACTGCAGACGTGGTACAAGAGATGGTCAGAGACTGCAGACATGGTACAAGGGATGGTCAGAGACTGCAGAGATGGTACAAGAGATGGTCAGAGACTGCAGACATGGTACAAGAGATGGTCAGAGACTGCAGCAATGGTACAAGAGATGGTCAGAGACTGCAGACATGGTACAAGAGATGGTCAGAGACTGCAGACATGGTACAAGAGATGGTCAGAGACTGCAGACATGGTACAAGGGATAGTCAGAGACTGGAGACATGGTACAAGAGATGGTCAGAGACTGAAGACATGGTACAAGAGATGGTCAGAGACTGCAGACATCTTACAAGAGATGGTCAGAGACTGCAGACATGGTACAAGAGATGGTCAGAGACTGCAGACATGGTACAAGAGATGGTCAGAGACTGCAGACATCTTACAAGAGATGGTCAGAGACTGCAGACATGGTACAAGAGATGGTCAGAGACTGCAGACGTGGTACAAGAGATGGTCAGAGACTGCAGACATGGTACAAGAGATGGTCAGAGACTGAAGACATGGTACAAGAGATGGTCAGAGACTGCAGACATGGTACAAGAGATGGTCAGAGACTGCAGACATCTTACAAGAGATGGTCAGAGACTGCAGACGTGGTACAAGAGATGGTCAGAGACTGCAGACGTGGTACAAGGGATGGTCAGAGACTGCAGAGATGGTACAAGAGATGGTCAGAGACTGCAGACATGGTACAAGAGATGGTCAGAGACTGCAGCAATGGTACAAGAGATGGTCAGAGACTGCAGACATGGTACAAGAGATGGTCAGAGACTGCAGACATGGTACAAGAGATGGTCAGAGACTGCAGACATGGTACAAGGGATAGTCAGAGACTGGAGACATGGTACAAGAGATGGTCAGAGACTGAAGACATGGTACAAGAGATGGTCAGAGACTGCAGACATCTTACAAGAGATGGTCAGAGACTGCAGACATGGTACAAGAGATGGTCAGAGACTGCAGACATGGTACAAGGGATGGTCAGAGACTGCAGAGATGGTACAAGAGATGGTCAGAGACTGCAGACATGGTACAAGAGATGGTCAGAGACTGCAGACATGGTACAAGAGATGGTCAGAGACTGCAGACATGGTACAAGAGATGGTCAGAGACTGCAGACATGGTACAAGAGATGGTCAGAGACTGCAGAGATGGTACAAGAGATGGTCAGAGACTGCAGACATGGTACAAGAGATGGTCAGAGACTGCAGACATGGTACAAGAGATGGTCAGAGACTGCAGACATGGTACAAGAGATGGTCAGAGACTGCAGACATGGTACAAGAGATGGTCAGAGACTGCAGACATGGTACAAGAGATGGTCAGAGACTGAAGACATGGTACAAGAGATGGTCAGAGACTGCAGACATGGTACAAGGGATGGTCAGAGACTGCAGACGTGGTACAAGGGATGGTCATGGTACAAGGGATGGTCAGAGACTGGAGACATGGTACAAGAAATGGTCAGAGACTGAAGACATGGTACAAGAGATCAATGCAGCCTCATCAGTGCCCATCATTGCAGCCTCACTGTACATATGAACGCAGCCCCACTTTTGTATATGAATGCAGCCCCACTTTCGTATATAAATGCAGTCCCACTTTTGTATATAAATGCAGCCCCACTTTTGTATATTAATGCAGTCCCACTTTTGTATATAAATGCAGCCCCACTTTTGTATATGAATGCAGCCCCACTTTTGTATATGAATGCAGCCCCACTTTTGTATATTAATGCAGCCCCAGTTTGTCTATGAATGCAGTCCCACTTTGTCTATGAATGCAGTCCCACTTTGTCTATGAATGCAGTCTCACTTTTGTCTATGAATGCAGTCTCACTTTTGTCTATGAATGCAGCCCCACTTTTGTCTATGAATGCAGCCCCATTTTGTATATGAATGCAGCCCCACTTTTGTATATTAATGCAGCCCCACTTTGTCTATGAATGCAGTCCCACTTTGTCTATGAATGCAGTCCCACTTTGTCTATGAATGCAGTCCCACTTTGTCTATGAATGCAGTCTCACTTTTGTCTATGAATGCAGCCCCACTTTTGTCTATGAATGCAGTCCCACTTTGTCTATGAATGCAGTCCCACTTTGTCTATGAATGCAGTCCCACTTTGTCTATGAATGCAGTCCCACTTTGTCTATGAATGCAGTCCCACTTTTGTCTATGAATGCAGTCTCACTTTTGTCTATGAATGCAGTCTCACTTTTGTCTATGAATGCAGCCCCACTTTGTATATGAATGCAGCCCCATTTTGTATATGAATGCAGCCCCACTTTTGTATATGAATGAAGCCTCACTGTGCATGGCACTCACCATGGCATTGCCTCGATCACACACAACAAGTATCTCCTCTCCCGACGTGTGAAATGGAACAAACAGGAGCTGTAGGTCTGTGTTCGGCAGGGCAGTGTGCTCTAGCAAGGTCCCCCCCTAGACGGGCTTGTGTGATAGACAAAACAGTGATTCAATCAGTGTTCCATCTCCATCTACTATCACATGAGCAGGTCTAGCACAGGCAGCACAGCCGAACACAGACCCAGCTCTCACACACAGCAAGAGATGCCCGGTGTCATACACACAGGAGAGAGGGGGAGCGCTGCAGTCAGCTACAGCTCAAAGCAGCCTCAGGACAGGCAGCCTACCGGGCCCCTTTTTGCCTGTCCGTGCCATTCTACCGACGTAAATGTTGGTGCGGCGGTCGGCGAGTGGTTAAGCCCATTCATTGTTGAATGTATTTGGTAGTAGGTTCAGTTTTTCATACTGTGGTCACTTAGTAACGCAACTAAACCGTCTTTGTGTTTTCCCAGTCGATAACAATTTCTAATGCTCTTTGCTGTCAATAAAAACCTCTGCTCTCGGAATAAGAGAAACATCAATATGTTATGGCAAGTGCAAATTATATTTATTCTTTGAAACGAGGACGACAGCATTAACAGTTGAAAAAAGCAGCGTGAGATCACTTTGAAGTCCCTTATCCAATGAAAAATTACCATCCAACAATGGCCGCATTGTCCCCTGACTGTTGTCACTGTACAATGAGCAACTCTCTCCAGAGCCCGGCGAGCAGCAGGAGACCCCCGAACGGGGGATTCATCAAGATGTTTCCTAATGCACTCCTCGTTGTCGTAGGCTATGAGGCCAACATGTAGGGCCTCCAGGATTCATTTCATTAAGTCAAAATTTCATAAATCTGACAATAAATTACAGAGGAAAGGAAGATCGTTATGGGAACACGCTGTTACGTAGATGACATGCAAAGATTTGGTTTACCATCCAACGCTGAGATTTCATCTGCTTATAACTCGCTTCCCTTGTTCCTCCCTCGGCCTCATCAACACGCTGATTTTCCGACAGCAAAAGTCCGATGTGAGCTTTTGGTCGGAAATTCCGACCGTGTGTAGGCTCCATCGGACTTTTGCTGCCGGAATTTCCTCCAGCAAAAGATTGAGAGCAGGTTCTTAATTTTTCCGACGGGAAAAATTCCGATCGTCTGTAGCGATTCCGGCGTGCAAAAATTCCGACGTATGTTCGGAAACAATTCGACGCATGCTCGGAAGCATTGAACTTAATTTTCTCGGCTCGTCGTAGTGTTGTACGTCACCGCGTTCTTGGCGGTCGAAAGTCCAGAGAACTTTTGTGTGACCGTGTGTATGCAAGCCAAGCTTGAGCGGAATTCCATCGGAAAAACCATCCAACGGAAAATCTGATCGTGTGTATGGGGCATTAGAATGCAGATCAGGACCTCCGCTCACTAACTTCCAGAAGCTTCTACCAGCTTCTAGACCCAGGGGGAGGTACCAGAGACCTGCACTGTACAGCCATCAAGCCTGACCTGCAGTAACCTGACCTAATTGTAGACTCACACAGTTACCATGAGGCATACATTTTAATTTACCTACGCTAACAGTAGTAGCACACTAGAGGGTGCTACAGGTAAAACGCATCAATGACGGTTAGTTCCCAGGTGGAGATATTGCTGTAAGCAGTCATTTTGTTGATAACTAATAAATGACTGACACATTTTTTTCTTATGACCGCAAGCCTGCCATGTATCCAGAGAACAGAAACTGGAAAGAAGTTTGATAAAATCCTTGAAACGTATATTGAGGAGGGTCAATTTTCTTGCTTTTTTTTTCCCATCAATGATGAAGCTTTACTTGAACCCATTTACAGTAATGCTAAATAAACCTTCCCTAAAAACACTAGATTGTTTCCGTTAACCGCTTAAGGACCGCCGCACGACTTTTTAAGTCGACAGAATGGCACGGCTGGGCAAATGGGCGTACAGGTACGTCCCACTTTAATTTGCCGCCATGTGGTCGCGAGCTCCGTGCCCGCGGGACTCGATGTCCGCGGGTGTCCCGCGATCGGGTCACAGAGCTGAAGAACGGGGAGATGTCAGCCAGCGTAAACACAACGGGCCAGATCCATGTTGATAGGCGTAAAATTAAGCGGGCGTAGCGTATCGTAGTTACGCTGCGCCGCCGCAACTTTGAGAGGCAAGTGCTGTATTCACAAAGCACTTGCGTCTAAAGTTACGGCGGCGTATCGTAAATGTTCCGGCGTAAGCGCGCCTAAATCAAATGAGGAACAGGGGGGGCGTGTTTTATGTAAACTAAGCATGACCCCACGTAAATGAAGCTTTTTTCGAACGGCGCTCATTATCACGTTGAATTTTCAAATTAAATTACGCCCGCTCAATGCCTAGACGACGTGAATGTAATTTACGCAAAGCCCTATTCGCGAACGTTTTACGCAAACGACGTAAACAACGGAAAATTCGACGCTGGCCCGACGTCCATACTTAACATTGCATACGCCTCATAGAGCAGGGGTAACTATACGCCGGAAAAGCCTTACGTAAACGACGTAAAAAAATGCGTCGGGCGGACATACGTTCTGAGAATCGGCGTATCTAGCTAATTTGCATACTCTACGCCGAAATCAACGGAAGCGCCACCTAGCGGCCAGCGTAAATATGCACCTATGATCCGACGGCGTACTAAGACTTACGTCAGTCGGATCTAGCCCACATTCAGTCGTATCTTGTTTTGTGGATACAAAACAAAGATACGCCGGCGCATCGTAGAACTTACGCGGCGTATCAATAGATACGCCTCCGTAAGTTCTTCGTGGATCTGGGCCAACATCTCCCCGTTCTTCCTACTGACATGTCTCTGATTGTCTGTTCCCTCTCATCGGGAACAGCGATCAGTGACATGTCACTTGTAGCCACGCCCCTTAACAGTTATAGTCACTCCCTAGGACACACTTAACCCCTTCAGCGCCCCCTACAGGTTAACCTCTTTACTGCCAGTGTCATTTTTACAGCAATCATTGCATTTTTATAGCCATTTGCCTATACATGGGGCTGACCTCACACCGATATAGTAATTGTTCTTCATTGGCCGTTGAATGACACATTCGGCTACCTTCGTCAACTTGGCCTCTCGGAGCTGTCACGCCGCCATTGAGCTGTAAATACTTCTCTTCTCTCTATTTTGCTGCAACCACAAATTTGTCAACATTTAAAATGAGATGCGGTTGACAAATATTCCTTTCTATAAGATGCCTGTCACATCCAAGCCCTCTGGGAATTTTTCTTCTTTCTCCGGGTTAAGCAGACAAACACGGCTCAGACTTGTCAACCTGCGGTAATTTCACCGCATTAATTTGAACGGGAGGAAAAGTTGATGAGCAGAAATAACCCTCGGAGCGTCTGTGACATGTTCCTATGGCGCAGGTAGCTCGTCCTCGGTTGCCTTTGTGGTGCAGGTAGCCGTAATTAGCTCTTTTGCCTTCAAGCCATCGGCAGGTAGAAAGTACAAATCGCCGTGTTGTCTTGACAATTGAAGCAACATATATCTTCGGATTGTTTATAGAAAGATTAATGAATGATTGCAAGTTCTAGAGCTGGCTGATAAAAAAAAAACACCTACAAAAGTTAGATGTGTCTATAAATGCAGAACATAGACCTTTGATAGGGTTGCCCGGGACAGTCCCGCATTTTCGGGCACATTCATTCCAGTCCCGGAATGAAACTGACACAGCCACCCCCCGGGGCAATCTGATGCCCCCAAAAAAGGCCGCCACTTCACCGCTTTACTCACTGACAGTACTTGTCCTGGCCGGGAATGCCTGGAGGAGCACAATCCCCGCCCCCTACTTGTGATTGGCGAAATCCTAAATCCCGCCTCTTGTGTCCAATCACTGGGCTGTGATTCGTTACAGCACAAGCTGATTTTTGGGAAGGGAGGGTGTCCCTGAATGGTAGTTTGGAAATGTGGTCACCCTAACCTTTGATGCCCTAACCTGTGGCTCGGGAGCCCCTGCAGACCCTTTACCTAGGTGCTTACATAGGCCGTTAATGGAAGTACAGTGGAACTTCGGATTACGAGCATAATCCGTTCCAGGAGAATGCTCGTAGTCCGAAGTACTCGCATATCAAAACGAGTTTCCCCATTGAAGTCAGCGGAAACTAAAAAAAATTGTTCCGCATCATTTTTAATGAGATGCAATACCGCATGTGACCAGAGGTGGGGGTGTGGCCGGAGAGCCTTCGGAAATGGGCGAAAAGGCCCAAGGACACTTCGGCTGACTTTGCAAACCTCGAAAGGACTTTCTACCCAAGATTTGCCAAGGTCAGCCGTGCTGTCCTCGGGCCTTTCCGTGCATGGCTCCGGCGCCCCCCCCCCACCTCAGGCCAAAAGCAGCATTGCCCGGAATCACACTCGTCTTGCAAGACAACACTCGCAAACCGAGTCACGATTTTTCAAAATACAGTGCTTGTATTGCAAAACGCTTGTTAACCACGTTACTCGCCACTCGAGGTTCCACTGGATGTCCTCAAATGTCCTGAACTCCAGGCAGATATGAATTACAAAAATTAACCTGTTATGACCACCTAAAACATATGTAGCGCACCCTACGTGGGAGCCGCTGATGAACTGGGATCCCCCACCCAGGACAACCAAATTTTCACAGGCTTCCAGAGACAGAAAACAGTCCAGTGCTTGTTTATTTTATTTTTTTGAGGGGATAAAACTTGGGTAGGGTGTAGGGGTATTATGGGATGCCCACTTGACTTTAAAGAACTCTTCAGGGACAACTCTCCCAAATACAGTCTATATATACTCCTCTCTCTTCCTCCAGCACACATAGTTACTAGGGATGAGCTTCGAGTTCGAGTTGAACATGAGTTCGACTCGAACATTGGCTGTTCACCCGTTCGGCGAACAGCGAGCAATTTAGGGTGTTCGCTGCAAATTTGAAAAGCCGCGGAACACCTGTAAAAGTCTATTAGCTGGATTCAGGTACGGCGGCGCATCTTTCCGGTGGCGTATCGTATTTACGCTACGCCGCCGTAAGTCAGAGAGGCAAGGGCTGTATTCACAAAGCACTTGCCTCCTAAGTTACGGCGGCGTAGCGTAAATGGGGCCGGCGTAAGCGCGCCTAATTCAAATGAGGATGAGGGGGGCGTGTTTTTTGTAAATGGGTGGTGACCCGACGTGATTCACGGTTTTTTTACGAACAGTGCATGCGCCGTCCGTGTACATATCCCAGTGTGCATTGCTCCAAAGTACGCCGCAAGGACGTATTGGTTTCGACGTGAACGTAAATTACGTCCAGCCCCATTCACGGGCGACTTACGCAAACGACGTAACATTTTCAAATTTCGACGTATGAACGACGGCCATACTTAACATTGGCTACGCCACCTAGGGGGCAGCTTTATCTTTACGCCGGTGTACCTCTTACGGAAACGGTGTATCTTTACTGCAACAGTACGTTCGTGAATCGGCGTATCTAGTCATTTACATATTCTACGCCGAACTTAACGGAAGCGCCACCTAGCGGCCAGCGGAAAAATTGCACCCTAAGATACGACGGCGTGGGAAACTTATGCTGCTCGTATATTAGCCTAAATCAAGTGTATCTGGTTTCCAGAATACGCTTAAATTTACGACGGCGCAGATTCAGAGTTACCACGGCGTATGTACTGATACGCCGGCGTAACTCTCTCTGAATCTGGCTATATGTGAGAAATCTAAAGTGCACATTTAAAAGGCTAATATGCAAGTTATTGTCCTAAAAAGTGTTTGGGGACCCGGGTCCTGCCCCAGGGGACATGTATCAATGCAAAAAAAAAGTTTTAAAAACGGCCGTTGTTTTCTAGAGCAGTGATTTTAATAATGCTTAAAGTGAAACAATAAAAGTGAAATATTCCTTTAAATTTCATACCTGGGGAGTGTGTATAAAATGCCTGTAAAGTAGCGCATGTTTCAATAAAATTTTTGAAGGAAAAAAAGTAATTTAAAACTACTCGCGGCTATTCATGAATTGATGGTCTCTACTAAAAAAAGGCACAAGTGATTTGTACAAATGAAAAAAAAAATACTATTAAGAGGGAAGAGAGCAAACATTTAAATAAAAAATGGTGTCTGTTCCAGACCTTTATCTTAGATAGAAGTCTGACATAGAATGTTTTGAGGGACCCGACAAAAACCTGAGCCCAAAGCTCATCCCTAATTTTAATAGATAAAAGCGATGTGACTGTAAAGATGCACATAGTGACATGACTAGAGCGTGGCTCGGAATTTCCGATCATGTGTATAATTGTCAGGTGCCCCAAAAAAAAGTGAGACATGGAGAAGAAAATGGACGAAGGGGCTGCGTGACTAAAAGAGAGGAACAGAGTCAGGGAAGGGTCAGCTAGGTTAGTTTGGTGGGAGGGGTCATAGTCCTTACCTGATTGAAGGCAGTAGGCCGGATGGGCAGGGTGCAGCTGCAAGGGTCTGTACAGATAAGTAGTTTCATCATTCCAAGAAGTTCAGGAGAAGGGGAAACTTCCCTCCCGCCCACCCTTGTTTTAGGGGTTACTCAAGTGTACGGTTTTGGGAATGTTTTTTCTTAGACTTTCCATAAAACAAACAAAAAACAAGTGGATATTTATGTTTGTTGCACACTTTGTCACAGCAGGGGGTCAGTGAGTAATTACATTGTTACAAAATTGTGGGGCCCATCTAGGGTATGGTGCTTCCATTTGGTTGGTTAGTGGTGGTTGTTCCAGAAGCTAGGTGTCAGCTCACCTGAGGCCAGGTGACAGATGCACACCAATAGGGTCAGGAGTGCACCGCTAAGGTAGTAGATCCTACGGCTGACTGCTGCGGATGTAACTCTGGGTGGTGGTACAGGAAGGCAGATCCGCTGGAGCACCTACTCGGATCCCACAGGGAGCTAGAGCATAAAATTCCCCAGGGCGCGGAGTTTAAGAGCCAGCAGGTGTTTGCCAGAGCCTCTAGTGGTGATGATGGACTGCGCTGCAACTGGCTCCAGGTCGCGGCCCCCAGGGTCTCCCAGCTCATGCTCACTGTAGGCTACAGGAAAATAGAGAGGGAGCAGCAGCCCAGGACAACAAGGCATAGTAAGGGGATAAGCCAAAGGTCGGGGCGACTAGCAGACAAGGATTAACAGAGAACACGCCAAAGGTCAGGGTCACAAGCAGGCAAGAATAGTGAAGAACACGCCAAAGGTCTGGGTCACAAGTAGGCATTGAGATCAGTAACAGAGACAAACGAAGAGCACACAGCAAGCAGGAAACAGGAAACCAAACCCACACGGCAAGGCAGGCTTGGAGAACACTGTGTTAAATAGTGGTGGAGGGCATGAATGACTCCAGTTATAATTGTGCCTTAATGGCACCCAAATACCCCTTGTTGTTGGGCATTGTTAGAACTACATTGTTGAATTATTTTTATGTTTTATTGTGACGTTATTTATTCTTTGGTTATCAAATTGGCTGCTAAGGCCGTTTTAAACCCATGTCACACAGTTTAGTCTATAGTTTTAAGGACCCAGGTTGACAAATCCTTTAGTCAAGAGAGTCAGGCTTGTCAGCTTCCATAGGGGGCAGATATGGTGGCGGGAGCAGCATGTAAGTGCAAACGCGCAAGAAGTGTGTGTCCTGGTCTGTCTATAGACAGGTGCTTTGACCAGACTAATGTCCGATAGAAAATAAATGGGTCATTGTCTTGCACAGAGGGAGACGGCACTTAAACAAGCCGACGCCTGGAAGGAGAGCTTTCAGTCTGGGCTATAAGAGTATGAGAGTCTGAGAAAAGACAGTCGGGAGGCTCAATTTTCAATGTATTATTTGTATCAGCGTGATGCTGAAAACCACTGTGAGGATAAACCCGGTTGTCAAGGTTTTTTCGTTGACAAAAAAAAAAGTGGGAAAGTGGGGGAGGATCCCTAAAACATACTTTTCTGTGAGTTCTTGGGAAGCCATATGCTGTATATATATATTTGGGCAACACAATGGCTAACCGGTCTAGGGTTCTTGGTTCGAATCCCAACCATGGCACCATGTGCTTGGAGTTTGCATGTTCTCTCTGTACCTGCCTGGATTACCACCTACACCCTAAAGCCTCGTACACATGATTGGATTTCCATCGGACAAAGCGTAGGACTTTTGTCCGTAGGGCGTTGGCCATGAACTTGTCTTGCCTACAAACGCCAATGAATAATCGGCCAACAAACACAAAACTAGGTGTTTTTTCAGCTCTATAGCGCCACCCTTTGGGCAACTTCTGCTAATGTTGTGTTATGGTTATCATTAAATTTTAAAGCATGCAATCCCACATTTGTTGGCGGAAATTCTGACAACAATTGTCCGATGGAGCGTACAAATGGTCGGATTTTCTGTCAACAGCCTGCCATCACACGTTTCCCTATATTAAGGCTTACCTGAAGCTACCCAGGATATCTCCTAAACCTGCATGGTTTAAGAGATGCCCCCTGCATGTGCCGATGTCATCGGCACATGCGCACTGGGGCAAACTGAAGCAATGGCACACAGCGCCGGAGCCGTGACACCAGAAAGTAATACCCGGGAGAGATGTCGCCGCCGGAGGGGGGGGGACGAGGAGCGCTGCGGGGGCTTCAATCTAAGGTAAGTAATTCATAATGAGCTAGTATGGTGTATTTTGGTTTTGTGCTCTGCCCTAGGAAAAACTTAAATCTGGTGCCCCCCCCCCATCTAAATTTGTCCTATCCCAGTCGCTTTAAAATTGTGCAAGCCCGTGCAACGGCAACAAACAACGTCAACTTTACTAAGTCACTAGGTGACGTTTTAAAATCCTTTACAATTGACCACTTTACAGAGGAGGAGGTCTGGTGTTAGAATTACTGCCCATGATCTGATCGTTATGGTGAATCCTCACATGTGTGGGACGATCGCTGTTTACGTGGTTGCAGAACCGACGGACGGAGGGCACTTAATTCCGATCAAGCTTGGCTTGCATACACACGGTCACACAAAAGTTCTCGGAACTTTCGACCGTCAAGAACGCGGTGACGTACAACACTACGACGAGCCGAGAAAATGAAGTTCAATGCTTCCGAGCATGCGTCGAATTGTTTCCGAGCATGCGTCGGAATTCTGTGTGTCGGAATTGCTACAGACGATCGGAAATTTCCGATTGGAATTTTTTCCGTCTGAAAATTTGAGAACCAGCTCTCAAATTTTTGTTGGCGGAAATTCCGACAGACGATGGAGCCTACACACGGTTGGAATTTCCGACCAAAAGCTCCTATCGGACTTTTCTTGTCGGAAATTCAGACCGTGTGTACGTGGCATACCCCTCTGGGATTTTTAAATGCTACAGCCTTATAGCTAGATTCAGATAGCCTGGCTTAATTTTGAGGCGGCGTAGCGTATCGCATATATACGCTATGCCGCCGTGAGTCAGAGAGGCAAGTGCTGTATTCACAAAGCACTTGCCTCCTAAGTTACGGCGGCGTAGCATAAATGGGCCGGCCTAAGCGCTCCTAATTCAAATGAGGAACAGGGGGGCGTGTTTTATGTTAATGACTGGTGACCCGACGTGATTGACGTTTTTAACGAACGGCGCATGCGCCGTCCGTGGACAAATCCCAGTGTGCATTGCTCCAAAGGACATATTGGTTTCGATATATTTCGATACTTACACAAACGACGTCAAATTTTCAAATTTCGACGCGGGAACGACGGCCATACTTAACATTGGCTAGGACAGCTATTTGTTTGACTAACTTTACGCCGGAAAAAGCCTTACGTAAACGATGAAAAAAAATGCGCCGGGCGCACGTACGTGTATCTAGCTCATTTGCATATTCTACGCCAAACTCAACGGAAGCGCCACCTAGCGGCCAGCGTAAATATGCACCCTAAGATACGACGGCGTAGGAGACTTATGCCGCTCGTATCTTAGCCTAATTTAAGCGTATCTGGTTTCCAGGATGGGCTTAAATTTACGACGGCGTAGATTCAGAGTTACGACGGCGTATCTACTGATACACCGACGTAAAGGTCTCTGAATCCAGCTATTAATATTTTTCTTATTAAACTTATACAACTGTGAATGAGCCCCTGAATGCACCCAAAGCACACTAAACATGCAGATCTCTTCACAAATCTCCATCTAGGCCTGGATACACCCAGAAATCCAATTCCTAATATGTCCTTGGGTTATTTCACAGTTAGAAGAAAGACAGTGGGGTAGATTCAGAAAGCAATTACGCCTGCGTATCCATAGATACGCAGCGTAATTGCTAAGTAGCGCCGGCGTATCTACTTTCTGTATTCAGAAAGCTCGAAACGCCGACTGTAGCCTAAGATATGACTGGCATAAGTCTCTTACGCCGTCGTATCTTAGGGTGCATTCTGACGCTGGCCGCTAGGTGGCGTTCCCGTAGTTGTCAGCGTAGAGTATGCAAATTGCATACTCACGCCGATTCACAAACGTACGCGCGCCCGGTGGTCGTGTTTTACGTCGTTTGCGTTCGCCGCTTTCGTCGTAAGGCTGCTCCTGCTATTAGAAGGCGCAGCCAATGGTAAGTATGGACGTCGTTCCCGCGTCGCGATTTTCGAAATTTACGTCGTTTGCGTAAGTGGATGGTGAATGGCGCTGGACGCTATTTACTTTCACGTCGAAGCAAATGACGTCGTTGCGACGTCATTTACCGCAATGCACGTCGGGAAATTTTCCCGACGGAGCATGCGCAGTACGTTCGGCTCGGGAACGCGCCTAATTTAAATGATCCACGCCCCCTACGGGATCATTTAAATTACGCGCGCTTACGCCGGCCCCTTTTACGATACGCCGCCGCAAATTACGGTGCAAATGCTTCGTGAATGAAGCGTAGCTCCAGTAATTTACGGAGGCGTAGCGTAAAAACGATACGCTGCGCCGCCGTATCAGTGCGCACAGCTACCTGAATCTACCCCAGTGTCTCCGGCCAACTATCTATACAGAATATATTAAAGGCAGCTGCAGTTTTTTTGTAAAGTAGTAAACGAAATGAAACATTAATTATTTACACTGGAAATACCCCGTATGCTCTCAGGACGGTAATCCTACAAAGCCTCCTTGTGCCTTTTACTTCGTAATGTATACATTTTCTCAGGTGCCTGTATATGTATCAGCAAGAAGAAAATGTAGAGCAGAGAGTTTATTACATGCTGTCCTAGACAAAGAGAGCAGGAGATAAACCTGGTAGGATATACGAGATGCATTGTGCATGTAATTGCTCCATATTTAAAGACTTACTGATATCCCTTGCAGGCTAGGCATAGGGACACCGTTTTATTTCAGCGCACAACAAGCGGGTGAAAATAAGCTAAATTATCAGACAACGTGATCTCCAGCTGTATGTATTTTCTTTCTCAAGTTGGCCAATTATTTGTCACATAGTTTTCTACCCATGCGGAGTGTTTCTAACTTGATTTTTATAATGTAAGAAAAGGAAAACCAAAAGAAAGACCAACTATTTGCCCTTTTTTGTGGTATTTATATGCTGCCTGAAATGCAGTCTTTGGATAATTGCATAACCCCTGTTTTCTGTATATTAACATTCCCAAAGGACCATGCCGCATGTTGAGGGATACATTAAAAACATCTTCTCTTTGAGAGCCACCTGCCTATCATTTGTGAGGCTGGTGGCTCTCAGTGCCGGTTGTCACCAACACTTCTGGTCTTCACTCTTTATTTAGCTTTCTCTTTATCGTTTTCAATTTTATAACATACAAAATTGTTTACCCATTCCTATCCCATATCCAAACCAAAAAAAAGTGCGACCTGAAATGCGGGTTCTGGAAAATTTCATAACCCCTGTAATCTGTATATTAACATTCCCAAAGGACCATGCCACATGTTGAGGGATACATTAAAAACATCTTCTCATTAAGAGCCACCTGCCAATCATTTGTGAGGCTGGTGGCTCTCAGTGCCGGTTGTCACCAACTTTTCTGGTCTTCACTCCTTATTTAGCTTTCTCGTTTTCAATTTATAACATACAAAATGGTTTACCCATTCCTATCCCTTGCCCCAACCCATATCCAAACCAAAAAAAGTGCGACCTGAAATGTGGGCTTTGGAAAATGTCATAACCCCTGTAATCTGTATATTAACATTCTCGAGGACAATGCTGGGGGGATACGTAAAACTAATCTTCTCCTAGAGAACCACCAGCCAATCATTTGTGAGGCTGGTGGCTCTCAGTACCGGTTGTCACCAACTTTTCTGGTCTTCACTCCTTATTTAGCTTTCTCGTTTTCAATTTATAACATACAAAATGGTTTACCCATTCCTATCCCTTGCCCCAACCCATATCCCAAACCATATCAAAACCCCCAAAAAGTGTGACCTGAAATGCGGGTTTTGGAAAATTTCATAACCCCCTGCAATCTGTATATTAACATTCCCAAGGACCCTGCCGCATGTTGAGGGATACATTAAAAACATCTTCTCTTTGAGAGCCACCTGCCAATCATTTGTGAGGCTGGTGGCTCTCGGTAACGGTTGTCACCAACACTTCTGGTCTTCACTCTTTATTTTGTTTTCTCTTTATCGTTTTCAATTTATTAACATACAAAATTGTTTACCCATTCCTATCCCATATCCCAAACCATATCCAAACCAAAAAAAGTGCGACCTGAAATGTGGGTTCTGAAAAATGTCATAACCCCTGTAATCTGTATATTAACATTCTCAAGGACAATGACGCATGTTGGGGGGATATATAAAACAAATCTTCTCCTTGAGAGCCACCAGCCAATCATTTGTGAGGCTGGTGGCTCTTAGTGCCGGTGACTGGTCAGTATTGTTCCCCTATCCAGATAGTTCCTGTAAGGACTGCAGAGGCGCAATCCTTGCCGACGGAAATCTCCAAACCTCGGTCGGCATCCAGGCTCATTCCTTAACATCCCCGTGGATTGGAGGATATTAAAAAAAGAGCCAGGAGGCCGAGCGAGCGGAAAGAGCCGACTGGTCACTTTCCTCAAATTCCACGTCGCCCTGGATGCTGGCCGAGGTTCGGAGATTTCCGTCAGCAAGAATTGCGCCTGCGCAGTCCTTACAGGAACCATCCTGATAGCCGGAACCATATTGGCAGATCACCGGTTTTCACCAACACTTCAGGTCTTGACCCTATATTTAGCTTTTCCTTTATCGTTTTCAATTTTATAACATACAAAATTGTTTACCCATTCCTATCCCTTGTCCCAAACCATATCCAAACCAAAAAAAGTGTGACCTGAAATGCAGGTTTTGGAAAATTTTATAACCCCTGTTTTCTGTATATTTACATTGCCAAGGACCATGCCACATGTTGGGGGATACATTAAAAACATCTTCTCTTTGAGGCCCCGTACAGACAAACGAACAGTCCGATAAAAATACGGTCCGCCGGACCGTTTTCATTGGACATGCCCGCTCGGAGATTTCTGTCTGATGGTTGTACACACCATCAAACAGAAATCCACGCGGACAGGATACGCGGTGACGTGGCCGTGCCAGCGTCGCGACGATGATGCAGCGACGTGCGCGACCCTGGAAGGTCAATGCTTTCACGCATGCGTCGAATCACTTTGACGCATGCGAGGGCTTTCGGCCGAGCGGACATGTCCGGTGAGTCTGTACAGACGACCGAACATGTCCGACGGACAGGATTCCAGCGGACATGTTTCTTAGCATGCTAAGAAATTTTTGTCCACTGGAAAACGGTCAACTGGACAAATGTCCGCTGGAAAACGGTCCGATAGGCCGTACACACGACCGAACATGTCCGCTGAAACTGGTCCACGGACCAGTTTCAGCGGACATGTTCGGTCGTGTGTACGAGGCCTAAGAGACACCTGACAATCATTTGTGAGGCTGGTGGCTCTCAGTGCTGGTTGTCACCAACACTTCTGGTCTTCAATACTCATTTAGTTTTCTCTCTATCGTTTTCAATTTATTAACATACAAAACTGTTTACCCATTCCCCTCCCTTGTCCCAATCCATATTCAATCCAAAAAAAAGTGCGACCTGAAATGTGGGTTCTGGAAAATTTCATAACCCCTGTAATCTGTATATTAACATTCTCAAGGACAATGCCGCATGTGGGGGGGATACATAAAACAAATCTTCTCCTTGAGAACCAACTGCCAATCATTTGTGAGGTTGGATGGCTCTTAGTGGCGGCTGTCACCAACAGTTCAATCCGAAATGCAGGTTTTGGGAAATATCATAACCCCTGCAATATGTATAGTTATATTCTCAAGAAAAATGCCCCATATTAGGCCGCGTACACACGGTCGGTCCAAACCGATGAAAACGGTCTGAAGTCCAGTTTCATCGGTCCAAACCGACCGTGTGTACAGCCCATCGGTCTGTTATCCTTCGAACAAAAATTAGAGAACTTGCTTTAAAATCGAACCGATGGCGCGCTGACCGATAGGTCCAAACCGATTGTTAGTACACAAAAGCATCGGTTTCAAAACCTGTGCATGCTCAGAATCAAGTCGACGCATGCTTGGAAGCATTGAACTTCGTTTTTTCTCAGCACGTTGTGTGTTTTACGTCACCGCGTTCTGAACCGATCAGATTTTGAACTGATGGTGTGTACGCACATCAGACCATCAGGCCGCTTCAGCGTTGAACCGATTAAAAGCGGTCCGTCGGACCATTCTCATCAGATGGATCGACCGTGTGTACGCGGCCCTAGGGATAACATTAACAAAAGATCTTCTCTTTGAGAGCCACCTGTCAATCATTTGTGAGGTTCAGTGGCTCTTAGTGCCGGCTGTCACCAACCGTTCTGCTCTTCACTTTTTGTTTTTATTTCTCTTTATGGTTTTCAATTTATTAACATACACAATTGTTTACCCATTCCCATCTATTGTCCCAACCCATATGCCAAACCATATCTAAACAAAAAAAAAGTGCCTTTTGCTTCAGCCCACGAAAAATGTCGAGTTTTTGAACTCGGAAGGGACGAATATCGAATCCCTCGCCGTGGGTGAATATATGAAAATTCTTTCCAGTTCCTGTCAGAGTTATTTAACTGTCTTAATATGTTTTGTCTCTGCCCTTGTGGGTTTTTTAATTGTTAATTTCTAATAAAAATTGTGTATATTTTTATAAACCTCTTTGTGAGTCCATATCGTACCATGAAAGTCCAAAGCCACCTCCAATTTTCTGCCTTTTTTTTTTAACTGTACAGTATGGCCTTGTACACACGACCGAGGAACTCGTCGTAAATGAAACATTGTTTTCCTCGACGAGTTCCTTGTCAGGCTTGTCGAGAATCTTGTCAAGCTTTCTTTGCGTACACACTGTCAAGACAAAATCTCGTCGTTGTCAAACGCGGTGACGTTCAACACGTACGACGGCACTATAAAGGAGAAGTTGGATTCCATTGGCGCCACCCTTAGGGCTGCTTTTGCTAATCTTGTGTTACTGCGTGTTAAGTAAAAGTTTAAGCGTATTCTGGAAACCAGATACGCTTAAATTAGGCTAAGATACGAGCGGCGTAAGTCTCCTACGCCGTCGTATCTTAGGGTGCATATTTACGCTGGCCGCTAGGTGGCGCTTCCGTTGATTTCGGCGTAGAATATGCAAATGAGCTAGATACGCCGATTCAGAAACGTACGTCCGCCCGGCGCATTTTTTTACGTCGTTTACGTTAGGCTTTTTCCGGCGTAAGGTTACTCCTGCTATATGAGGCGTATCCAATGTTAAGTATGGACGTCGGGACAGCGTAAAATTTTATTTTTCATTTTTCATTTACGTCATTTGCGTAAGTCGTTCGCGAATAGGGCTTTGCGTAAATTACGTTCACGTCGAAAGCATTGACTATTTGCGACGTGATTAGGAGCATGCGCACTGGGATACGTTCACGGACGGCGCATGTCCGTTCGTTAGAGACGTCATTTACGTAGGGTCATGTTTTATTTACATAAAACACGCCCACCTCTTCAAAATTTGAATTTGGCGCGCTTACGCCGGCAGATTTACGCTACGCCGCCGTAACTTAGGGCGCAGGTTCTTTGTGAATCCAGCCCCTGCCTCACTAAGTTACGGCGGCGTAGTGTATCTCAGATACGCTACGCCCGCACAAAGTTACGGCGGGCTACCTGAATGCGCCCCAATACATTTTCCCATTTTTTTGTGGTAAAATTAGGTGCCTTGGCTTATATTCAGGTCGTGCTTGGATGGTGCGGACTGCCTATACATACAGCTCTTCTGTGAACCATCTGAGAGGGGACAATGTACAGTGTAATCAGGTGCAAATCCCTTCCCTCCTCATTAATACTGACACAGCGGATCAAAGGTACATGGGCCCAGTGAGGCTGCAAATGGGCACAGTGAGGCTGCAAATGGGCACAGTGAGGCTGCAGATGGTTACAGTGAGGCTGCAGATGGGCACAGTGAGGCTGCAAATGTGCACAGTTAAGCCCTGTACACACGATCAGTCCATCCGATGAGAACGGTCTGATGGACCGTTGTCATTGGTTAACCGATGAAGCTGACTGATGGTCCGTCGCGCCTACACACCATAGGTTAAATAACCGATCGTGTCAGAACGCGGTGACGTAAAACACAACGACGTGCTGAAAAAAATGAAGTTCAATGCTTCCGAGCATGCGTCGACTTGATTCTGAGCATGCGTGGATTTTTAACCGATAGTTGTGCCTACTAACGATCAGTTTTGATCTATCGGTTAGGAATCCTTAGGTTAAATTTAAAGCGAGTTGGCTTTTTTTTTTTAACCGATGGTTAAATAACCTATGGGGCCCACACGATCTGTTTTGACCGATGAAAACGGTCCATCAGACCATTGTCCTCTGTTTAACCTATTGTGTGTACAAGGCCTTAGGCTGCAGATGGGCACAGTGAGGCAGGGAGATGGGCACAGGGAGGCTGCAAATGGGCACAGTGAGGTTGCAGATGGGCACAGTGAGCCAGGGAGATGGGCACAGTGAGGTTGCAGATGGACACAGTGAGGCATGGAAATGGACACAGTGAGGCATGCAATGGGCACAGTGAGGCTGCAGATGGACACAGTGAGGCATGCAATGGGCACAGTGAGGCTTCAGATGGGCATTACTGACCCTCTTTTCCACTCAAGCCCCGTACACACAACCGGATCTGTCCGCTGGGATTTATCCGCGGATCAGTTCCAGCAGACAAATCCGGTTGTGTGTACGGCCTAGCGGACATTTTTCGGCGGACATTTGTCCAGCCGACCGTTTTTCAATGCCGATAAAAATTTCTTAGCATGCTAAGAAATCTATCCGCTGGAAGCCTGTCCGTCGGACGTGTTCGGTCGTCTGTACAGACTCACCGGACACGTCTGACCGACCGCCATCCCTCGCATGCGTCGTACTGATTCGACGCATGCGTGGAAGCTTTGAACTTCCAGGGCCGCCCACGTCACCGCGTCATCGTCGCGGCGACGGCGCGGCCACGCCCCGCGTATTGTTTACGCGTGGATTTCTGTCTGATGGTGTGTACAACCATCAGACAGAAATCTCCGGGCGGACATGTCCGCTGAAAACGGTCCGGCGGACCGTTTTCAGCGGATTATCCGCCCGTGTGTACGGGGCCTATCGGACAGTTTCCAGTGGACATTTGTCCAGCCGACCGTTTTCCAGCGGACAAAAATTTCTTAGCATGCTAAGAAACATGTCCGCTGGAAGCCTGTCCGTCGGACATGTTCGGTCGTCTGTACAGACTCACCAGACATGTCCGCTCGGCCGAAAGCCCTCGCATGTGTCGAAGTGATTCGACGCATGCGTGGAAGCATTGATCTTCCAGGGTCGCGCACGCCGCCGCGGCCACGTCACCGCGTATCCTGTCCACACGGATTTCTGTTTGATGGTGTGTACAACCATCAGACAGAAATCTCAGAGCGGACATGTCTGATGAAAACGGTCCGGCGGACCGTTTTCATCGGACTGTCCGCTCATCTGTACGGGGCCTAACCGTAGCTGCTGCATTTTCCACCCTAGGCTTATACTCGAGTCAATACATTTTCCCCGTTTTTTGTGGTAAAATTAGGTGCCTCGGCTTATATTCGGGTCGGCTTATACCCGAGTATATACGGTAAGTTGGTTTTGTGTTGCAGTTTGGGCAAAAGGTTTCGCCATAACTGGTCGTATACCGAAATAGTAATACTGAGGACCTTGCCAATTTTGTCCATGCTATACATAGTCTACTTCTACTATTTGTTACTCAAAATATTTCTTCAATGCCTTCATAGTTACATTTGAAAAATAAATAAGTAATCAGCCTCCCTTTCATAGACGACCCGTCAATAAGCAGGTATTCCATATTAGTCTAATAAGTGCCGACATCCGCTCACATAATTCCCCCAGTATCTCCTGAAATCAATGCTCACCCTGAACTAAAAGCTCGCCTGCTCCTTGCGTCATACCTTCTGATTGATGATTTAGTACAACTGGTGCCAGAGATGTTGAAGCGGACGCGCCATGAAAGCTTATCGATTCACATCTCTCATGCAAATTTCCAACTAATTAAAAAGACCTTAGTGCTATTTTCAGCCGCTGCAAAAAAGTTTTGGTGGCTTTTCCCAAAGTTTTCTCCAAGTTTCCAATTTTTTAATTTTTTTTTCCTACAAAAAAAAAAAACATAGGCCCAGATTCTCAAATGACTTACGACGGCGCAGCGCCATGTACGCCGTCGTAAGTCCTAATCTGGCCCGTCGTATCTATGCGCCTGATTCTTAGAATCAGTTACGCATAGATATCCATTAGATCCGACAATCGTAAGTCTCTTACGCCGTCGGATCTAAACTGCTATTTTTTTTTTGCGCCCGCTAGGTGGCGCTTCCGTCGATTTCCGCGTCGAGTATGCAAATTAGCTAGATACGCGAATTCCCGAACGTACGCGAGGCCGACGCAGTAAAGTTACGACGTTTACGTTAGGCTTTTCCCGGCGTAAAGTTGCCCCTGGGTCTATGAGGCGCAGCCAATGTTAAGTATGGCCGCCGTTCCCGCGCCGAGTTTTGAAATTTTACGTCGTTTGCGTAAGTCGTTTGCGAATACGGCTGGACGTAATTTACGTTCACGTCGAAAGCATGACGATTTGCCGACGTCATTTGGAGCACGCGCACTGGGATTCAGTCGCGGCCGGCGCATGCGCAGTTCGTTCGGCGCGGGGACGCGCATCATTTAAATGATACACGCCCCCTACCCGCCGAATTTGAATTCCGCCGGGTGATTTACGCTACGCCGCCGCAACTTTACAGGCAAGTGCTTTGTGAATAAAGCACTTGGGCTGGATTCAGATACATTGGCGTATCTGTCCGCCCGGCGTTACGTATCTGAGATACGTTATGCCGCTCTAACTTTGGGCGCGAGTTCTTTATTCAGAAAGAACTTGCGCCCTCAGTTACAGTGGCGTAACGTATGTGTTGCGGCGTAAGCCCGCGTAATTCAAATGGGGATGTAGGTGGCGTGTTTTATTTAAATGTGTCTTGACCCCGCGTTTTTTACGTTTTTTTGGAACGGCGCATGCGCCGTCCATAAAATATCCCAGTGTGCATTGCTCTAAATGACGTCGCAAGGACGTCATTGGTTTCGACGTGAACGTAAATTACGTCCAGCCGTATTCGCGAACGACTTACGCAAACGACATAAAAAAAAATCAAAACTTGGCGCGGGAACGACGGCCATACTTAACATTAGTTACACCTCATATAGCAGGGGTAACTATACGCCGGAAAAATGCGAACGCAAACGACGTAAAAAAAAAGCGCCAGGCGGTCGTTCGTTTCTGAATCGGCGTAAATACTGATTTGCATATTCCTCGCGTAAAAATACGGAAGCGCCACCTAGCGGCCTGAAATTGCAGCCTAAGATCCGACGGTGTAAGACACTTACACCTGGCGGATCTTAGGGATATCTATGCGTAACTGATTCTATGAATCAGGCGCATAGATACGACCGACCGCACTCAGAGATACGACAGCGTATCAGGATATACGCCGTCGTATCTCTTTCTGAATCAGGCCCCTTGCCTGAAAAACTTGCGGCGGCGTAACGTAAATGAGATACGTTACGCCCGCACAGTTTTGCGCCCATATACGTGAATCTGGCCCATAATGATTTGGGTATCTCAGGTCCAGTAAGTAATAAGACGGCAACATTTCTTTATTTTGACAGAGTCCAATAATGTAATTGTCTGTAAAATCATTAATAATTTCACAGACATTCTATTTCATATTGGCGCACTCAAGAATCCATTTTTTTTTTTTTTAATACAGTATTGGAGTTTTTGATGGTTTATGGAAGTATTTTCTTTCATTATGCCGCACAAAATTTTTTTTTTTTTTTTTTCTCTTCAATTTGAATAACGATCAAAAATTCCAATAGGCTATTTTTCCTGCATCAAACCAGAAAATAAAATACAAACAGTCCTTTGTTTATTATACATTTCAACCAGTGGCGGCTGGTGCTCAACATTTTTGGGGGGGCGCAAACGAAAAATTGCAGCCTCACTGTGCCCATCAAATGCAGCCGCTGTGCCATGAATTGTCACAACTGTGCCATGCCATCAAACGCAGCCACTGTGCCATCAATTGTCAACACTGTGCCATGCCATCAAACGCAGTCACTGTGGCATCAATTGTCACCACTGTGCCATGCCATCAAACGCAGCCACTGTGCCATCAATTGTCACCACTGTGCCATGCCATCAAACGCAGCCACTGTGCCATCAATTATCACCACTGTGCCATGCCATCAAACGCAGCCACTGTGGCATCAATTGTCACCACTGTGCCATGCCATCAAACTTAGCCACTCTGCCATCAATTGTCACCACTGTGCCATGCCATCAAACGCAGACACTGTGCCATCAATTATCACCACTGTGCCATGCCATCAAACGCAGTCACTGTGCCATGTCATCAAACGCAGTCACTGTGCAATCAATTGTCACCCTCACCACTGTGCCATGCCATCAAATGCAGCCACTGTGCCATCAATTATCACCACTGTGCCATGCCATCAAATGCAGTCACTATGCCATCAATTCGCACCATTGTGCCATGCCATCAAACGCAGCCACTGTGCCATGCTATCAAACGTAGTCACTGTGCCATGCCATCAAACACAGCCACTGTGCCATCAATTGTCACCACTGTGCCATGCCATCAAATGCAGTCACTGTGCCATGCCATCAAACGCAGCCACTGTGGCATAAATTGTCACCACTGTGCCATCAATTATCACCACTGTGCCATGCCATCAAATGCAGTCACTATGCCATCAATTCGCACCACTGTGCCATGCCATCAAACACAGTCACTGTGCCATGCCATCAAACGCAACCACTGTGCCATCAATTAACACCACTGTGCCATGCCATCAAACGCAGCCACTGTGCCATCAATTATCACCACTGTGCCATGCCATCAAATGCAGTCACTATGCCATCAATTCACTCCACTGTGCCATGCCATCAAACACAGTCACTATGCCATCAAACGCAGCCACTCTGCCATGCCATCAAACGCACTCACTGTGCCATGCCATCAAACGCAGCCACTGTGCCATCAATTGTCACCACTGTGCCATGCCATCAAACGCAGCCACTGTGCCATCAATTATCACCACTGTGCCATGCCATCAAATGCAGTCACTATGCCATCAATTCGCTCCACTGTGCCATGCCATCAAACACAGTCACTATGCCATGCCATCAAACGCAGCCACTGTGCCATGCCATCAAACGCACTCACTGTGCCATGCCATCAAACACAGCCACTGTGCCATCAATTGTCACCACTGTGCCATGCCATCAAACGCAGCCTCTGTGCCCCTCAATTGTCGCCACTTTGCCCTTTAATTGTCCCCACTGTGCCCATTGTTGCCACTGTGCATGTCACTGTGCCCTTTAATTGCTGCCACTGTGCCCATTGTCAACACTATGCCCATTGATGCCACTGTGCCCTTTGTCGCCTCTGTGCCCTTTGTCGCCGCTGTGCCCTGTAAAATGCACTTCTCCCGCCTTGGTGACACTTCAGCCAATCAGGTTACCGATAACCGGAATCGGTGAACCTGATTGGCTGAGACGGCCGTCAGTCTTATCCAAGGAACGCACCCCCCGTACATCCCGAGGATAAGCATCCGGGAGACGAGGGCTGTACTCGGAAAGCCGCTGGCTCTGATAGGCACTTCCGCACAGCCAACCAGCTGCCGTTATTTAGGTGGTCGGCGCTCAAGTTCCGGCCATCTGAATAGACCAGCAGCGGCAGCTGGCAACAATAACATACATTCATGCAATGCATGAATGTATGTTATTTCAGTGGCGGTGCGGAGCCTCCAGAGGGGGCGGCGCTCCAGCGCCCTCTATAGACAGACCGCCACTGATTTCAAGCACTTCCGAACCACCCACCGTCATACGTGATGTGTTTGAAGAGGAATACTGTTGTTATGGTAGCAGCTTGCTACCATAACCCCAGTATCCTCTTCCTCAGTGGGCGGTCTTCTACAAGATAAAAGTGGTCTCTGCGACGGATACGCCGCAAGATCACTTTTATCGACGGCGGGAGAGGTCCCCCCCCCCCCTCCCGCCGCTCTCCGGTGCCTTCTGCCGATAACCGGAGGCGATCCGGTCCTTTTCCTTGCTGTGCATGGAGATGAGTGAGAGGAAGATGGCCCCCATGCGTCTCCATATCACTGCAAGGCGGAAGAAACGTCAAATCGTCACTTCCGCCCATACGTCTTAACCGCTTGAGGACTAATGCACAACGATATACGTCGACAAAATGGCACGGCTGGGCACAAGGGCGTACATGTACGTCCCCTTTAAGATCCGATCCTCTTCTCCGTGACCGGCTCCATGGGAACAGCGGACCCGATCGCCGCCGGTGTCCCGCGATCGGGTCACAGAGAGGAAGAAGGGGGAGAGGTAAGTGTAAACAAACCTCTCCACGTGCTTCCTAGTGTGGCTTCAGGGAACAGCGATCAGTGAGGTGTCACGACAAGCCACGCCCCCTAACAGTTAGAAGCACTCCCTAGGTCACACTTAACCCCTTCAGCGCCCCCTACAGGTTAACCCCTTCACTGCCAGTGTCATTTTTACAGTAATCAGTGCACTTTTTATAGCATTGATCGCTGTATAAATGACAATGGTCCAAAAATGGTGTCAAAAGTGTCCAAAGTGTCCGCCATAATGTCGCAGTCACAATAAAAATCGCTGATCGCCGCCATTACTAGTATAAAAAAAAAATGATTAATAAAAATGCCATAAAACTATGCCCTATTTTGTAAACGCTATAACTTTTGCGCAAACCAATCAATAAAAGCTTTTTGCGAAAAAATATATAGAAGAATACGTATCGGCCTAAACTGAGGAAAAAAAAATGTTTTTATATATTTTTTGGGGATATTTATTATAGCAAAAAGTAAAAAATATTTAATTTTTTTCAAAACTCTCTATTCTCTATTTTTGTTTACAGCGCAAAAAATAAAAACCGCAGAGGTGATCAAATACCACCAAAATAAATCTGTGGGAAAAAAATGACTCCAATTTTGTTTGGGAGCCACGTCGCATGACCGCGCAATTGTCAGTTAAAGCGACGCGGTGCCGAATCGCAAAAAGGGGCAAGGTCCTTAAAGCAAAGCTCCACCCTAAAGTGGAACTCCCGCTGATCGGAACCCTCCCCCCCTTCGGTGTCACATTTGACACCTTTCAGGGGGGAGGGGGGTGCAGATAGGTATTTGCACCCACTTCCAGCCACAGTCTCGGGCAGACTGCGGGCATGACGTCACCTCCCGTGTTCCACCCCGTTGTGTTCTGGGAACACTCGGCTCCCAGTACACAGCGGGAGCCAATCGGCAGGCGTAGCACGACTCGCGCTTGCGCCGTAGGGAACCGGGCAGTGAAGCTGGGGCGCTTCACTTCCTGGTTCCCTCACCGAGGATGGCGGTGGGGGCAGCAGAGTGACGAGCGATCGCTCGTCCTCTGCTGTGGACGGCGCTGGACTCCAGGACAGGTAAGTGCGCCGATATTAAAAGTCAGCAGCTGCAGTATTTGTAGCTGCTGGCTTTTAATATTTATTTTTTTTCAGCGGAGCTCCGCTTTAACCTGCATAATGGTCCGGGTCTTAAGTGGTTAAACTAGAGTTTAAAGTTAGCTGAGAAATTCAGTGCACAGTACTTTTTATTCATCTCTGGTGGCAAAAGTTTATTTTTTTTCAAAAACCTCGAGCGAATTTCCTATTTTCTTTTTTTTTTATATAAAGAGAAATATGCATGTGTATATTTATTGTTGCCTTACATAAAGATAACATGTCAACAACAAAAAGGAGGCAAAGCAATTACGTGTTCATAATACGCGGCGCATTGTATAGGCTTATACGGTTGGGGCTGTAAACAATTCATCATTTGATTGGCACTTATTGTTGAGATTTTTTTGCAGAATAAAGACTTTACCTTATTGCTGTATGGATTTTCCTCCCCCTAGAGTGCTTCTCTTCAATATAGAACTCTGATGAATAGTCATCCATGTTGTACTAGTTATTAGCACTGCTACAATACAAACACCATTTTCTTGACATTAGAATGTGTAATCTGGTTGACGTACACTTTTTTATTTTTTTGTGTGTTTTTTTTGTTATCTACATATATACAGTAAGCAATGTAACTTTTAAATTGGAATGTTAAATTGCCGTTCTTCTTTGTTCTCTTTGGTGGCTCAGAGGAATAGATTTTTATTTATAGGGATATGTTTTATTTGGGGACCAAAGCTTTGTTGCACGGGGGAATAGATTTTTCATATTTTCACAAATTAGATGATGGATGGAAACATCTGTTCTCTCCTTTATTTGGGGATATGCACTGGCGGACATAGTCAGCAAAAGCCCTTGCGATATTAGTTATAGAAACCCCTTACATTCAATTGATGACCAAGAACAAAGGCTAATGCCGCGTACACACGACTCTACGGTTCTAAAAAATTAAGGGCCAGATTCACATAGAGATACGGCGGTGTATCTCCTGATACACCGTCGTATCTCAGAGTTGCGTCGGTCGTATCTATGCGACTGATTCATAGGGCCAGATTCACGTAGATCAGCGGCTCTATAGATCCGCTCGATCTACGTGATTTAAGATCCGCTCCCGCAAGTTTGAGAGGCAAGTGGCTAATTCACAAACCACTTACCTCCAAACTTGCGGCGGCGGATCCTAAATCCCCCGGCGGAATTCAAATTCCGCGGCTAGGGGGAGTGTACTATTTAAATCAGGCGCGTTCCCGCGCCGATTTAAATGAGCATGCGCCGTCCGGGGAATTTCCCGGCGTGCATTGCTCCCACTGACATCACTAGGACGTCAGTGGTTTCGACGTGAGCGTGACTTGCGACGCGCGTGTTTGTGAATCGGCGTACGCAAACGACGTTAGAAAATTCAAATTCGACGTGGGAACGCCGGCTATACTTAACATTGGCTGCGCCTGATAAAAGCAGGGGTAAGTATACAACGGGAAAGCCGCTACGGAAACGTCGTAAGAAGACTGCGTCGGGGCCGCGTACGTTCGTGAATTTGCGTATCTCGCTGATTTACATATTATTCAAGGTAAATCAGCGGGAACGCCCCCGGCGCCATTTTTAAATTGAAAAAAAGATCCGACAGTGTAACACAGTGTAACACTGTCAGATCTTAGTCCTATCTATGTGTATCTGATTCTATGAATCAGGTGCATAGATAGGACCAGTGTAAGTCAGAGATACGATGGTGTATCTGTAGATACACCGTCGTATCTCTTTGTGAATCTGGCCCATAGAATCAGTTATGCATAGACAAGCCTAAGATCCGACAGGTGTAACTGTGTTACACCGTCGGATCTTAACTGCAATTTTAAAATGGCCGCTGGGAGGGGGAGCTGCGGTGGCTCAACGCGATTGGCACTGCGCTGACAAGCCATTCACCTCTGCAGCTAGGGGTTCGGATCCCGGTCTCAGCTACATGTGAATTGAGTTTGGTGGTCTCATCCCGGCTCCCGGTGGGTGTGCTATGCGAGGTAAGCCTGCGCTTAGTACGCCCACCCCCCTCCCACAAAAACCACCACACTTACACGCACTCGAAATTGGGTTAACATGCACACATTTTGACCACGCGGTCTCTAAAAAGAGAGGCGAAGGACTAACAGGGCTGGTTGAGCGGGCTAGATCCTCTCACTCCCCTATAGGGAGTCCCTCTGCCCCGTTGGGCTTCAAAGCGGAGCAGGTAGGGCGGGCTGTGTGGGAGGACCCCCTCACACACCCGCCATTGCCACCCGGGGCATGGAGAAAGGTGGCAGATTGCCTCTGGGGGAGGCCTGCCTACTCCCAACTCCTGAAGTCGCTCTCTTCTCTCTAGAGTACACGCACAAAATACACTTTTAAAAAAATGGCCGCTGGGGGCGTTCTTGCTGATTTACGCAGAAAATATGTAAATCAGCGAGATACGCCAATTCACGAACGTACACGGGCCCGACGCAGTCACTTCCCGGCATATAGTTACCCCTGCTTCTATGAGGCGCAGCCAATGTTAAGTATGGCCGTCGTTCCCGTGACGAAATTTGAATTTTTTATGTTGTTTTCCTAAGTCGTTCGCGAATAGGGATTTGCAGAAATGACGCTCACGTCGGCTTCAAATACCACCAAAAGAAAGCTCTATTTGTGGGAAAAAAAGGACGCCAATTTTGTTTGGGAGCCACGTCGCACGACCGCGCAATTGTCAGTTAAAGCGACGCAGTAACGAATTGTAAAAACGCCTTTGGTCATTTAGCAGAATATTGGTCCGGGGCTTAAGTGGTTAAGCAATTATTAAAATGCTCCTGAAAAAAAATGACTTTCTTTTTTAGCATTGATACATGTCCCCTGGGGCAGGACCCCGGGTCCCCGAACACTTTTTAGGGCAATAACTTGCCTATAAGCTTTTAAAATTAGCACGTTCGTGTCCCATAGACTTTAATGGTGTTCGCACAATTTTTTTGCCTGTTCGCATGTTCTGCTGCGAACCGATCCGAGGGGTGTTTGGCTCATCCCTGTTACATAACTAATGTAATTTCTTTTTCAGAAATATGAAGTGTGCAGCATACATACTTTAGCTATGAAGAGAAAACTATAAAGCTTTTAGAAGCGTATAACAACCCATTAAACAAGTCTTACTTACTGTTTATTGACTACAATGTATCCAAGTTACACCGATCAGCGGGAAATGTGTTTTTTTTTTTTTTTCAATGTTTTGTAATTGGGAATAAAGGGGGGCTTTATGCTTTGTAACGGTGATTGGAAAATAGCTTTAATAAAGAGTTCGAAATTGTATTATTTTCTAGTATTTTTCCATTGCTGGCAGCTTCCAAGCTTGGATGATCTAAGCGTTTTCTCAAGTGGCTGACATATATTTGCATTGTGTGTTCTGTGGGGTGTCGAATCCACAAAGAACTGTCTATAAATAATAAAGATTGTCTGCTTCACCTGGACCTCAAAAAAAAAATATCCAAGTGAGATTGTTCTGCGCGATAGATGTTGTATTGGTCCGCGGTCAACGCCGGACTTGTGTTTGAGGAGGAAGGGGCCAAAACAAACAAACAAACAAAACAAAAAAATTAGAGCTTATGACAACGGCCTGGTGGTATGTTTGCGTTTGCTTTGATAAAACGTTGCAGTCGTTTTTGCCGTTTTAATTTGATGCTGAAATAGATTTGACAAGTAAAGTCAATTATATCAGAAATATCACTCTTGAAAAAGTAATGCCGTGTACACAAGATCGGAAATTCCGACAAGAAAAGTCCGATGTGAGCTTTTGGTCGGAAATTTCCGACCGTGTGTAGGCTCCAACGGAATTTTTTTTTTTGTCGGAAAATGGTTTTCATTTTTTTTTTTTTACAAATAAATATGTGAAAAGTGTGGTGTGCATTTGTCTTTAGCCCTCTCTACTCCTAACTAAAATCTAGTGAAACCAATTGCCTTCAGAAGTCACCTACCGTATTTATCGGGGTATACCGCGCGCCAGCTTATAACGCGCACCCCGAGTTTAGAAGGGAAGTTTAAGGAAAAAACTTACATTTTGGATGTCTTGCCTGGCGTCCGTCGGCGGCCTTGTCCGGCGTCCGTCTGCGGCCTTGCGCGGGGTCCGTCCAGCCTTGTCGGTGTCTGTCTGCTGTCTTGCCTGGCGTCCATCGGCGGCCTTGTCCGGCGTCCATTGGCGGTCTTGCGCGGGGTCCGTCCAGCCTTGTCGGTGTCCGTCTGCTGTCTTGCCCGGCGTCCATCGGCGGCCTTGTCCGGCGTCCGTCTGCCGGGGGTTGCAGTGTTGTGTGTTTGAGTTTGGCGCCTCGGTCGAGCTGTGCAGAGCCGAATTTCCGGTGTGTTCGGCTCCTCACGCGTGGCTGCCGGCAGAGCCGAGCGTGGCTGAGCCCCCAGTACACTCGGCTCGGTCTTTGTCGGTCTTTGTCGGCGGCGCTCTGAGACGGCCGACAAAGACGGGATCGGCGTATAACGCACACCCACGATTTTCCCCTGATTTTAAGGGAAAAAAAGTGCGCGTTATACGCCGATAAATACGGTAATTAGTAACTAGAGTCCACCCTACTCAGGGGGGCTGAATACAAATGCATGCCACACTTTTTAGATATTTATTTGTAAAAAAATATATTGAAAACCAATTATCATTTTCCTTCCACTTCACAATTATGTGCCACTTTGTGTTGGTTCATCACATAAAATCCCAATAAAATACATTTACATTTTTGGTTGTAACATGAGAAAATGTGGAAAATGTCAAGGGGTATGAATACTTTTTCAAAGGCACTGTAAATCTAAAACAAAAAAAAACATTGGCTTTAGATACACTTTAAAATATTGTGTGTGCTGAGATACGACATATATTCTTCCGCTGCAAACCCCTACAAAAGGTATGTGGAAAAAATACACAACCTTACAAGGCAACTAATCGGTTCATTGGGCATACTCCCCTGAACTGTACCTGCTACATACTGAGAAAGAGCAATCCCGCTTTACCAGCCAAACACTTACGCAGCTCATTATTGCAGCTCACAGCTTGATCCCCCAATTATGGCGGACACCTACAGTGTCTTTCATGAAAGACGGGATAGATCAGGTGGAATAACTTTTTTTTGAGATGGAGTCCATTATGCATTACAAACTTGACAGATTGCAACAGTTTACATCGCACATGGGAGGAATTCTATAGATTGGCATTATACAAGGAAAAACACTGGGGTAGATTCACGTACCTTTTACGGCGGCGTATCTCCAGATACGCCGCCGTAATTTGAAATCGTTACGCCGATTCTCAAAGGCAGATACGCTAAAAAAAAAAATAGGCTTCCTCCACCGACGTAACTTGAATGCGGCGGCGTAGAATTGTGTGCAATATTACGTTGGCCGCTAGGGGCGCTTCCGTTGTTTTCGGCGTAGAATATGCAAATTACCTAGATACGCCGACTCACAAACGGTAGTTTTTTACGTCGTTTGCGTAAAGGCTTTTTCTGCGTAACGTTGCTCCTGCTATTAGGAGGCGCAGCCAATGTTAAGTATTGATGTCGTTCCCGCTTCGAAATTCGAATTATTTACGTCGTTTGCGTAAGTCGTTCGCGAATAGGGCTGGACGTAATTTACGTTCACGTCGAAACCAATATGTTGTTGCGCCGTACTTGGAAGCAATGCACACTGGGATATGTACACGGATGGCGCATGCCATCAATCATGTCAGGTTATCAGAAATTTACATAAAACATGCCCCCCTTCCACATTTGAATTACCCGCGCTTACGCCGGCCCCATTTACGCTGTGCCGCCGCGACTTACGTAGCAAGTGCTTTGTGAATACTGCACTTGCTCCTGTAAGTTGCGGCGGCGTAGCGTAAATACGATACGCTGCGCCGCCGTAAGCTAAAGCGCAGCTACGTGAATCTACCCCACTGTTGGGTGGTGGTGCAGGGCGAGCTGAGCTGCTAGGTCATTACTGCAATGGGGTGTCAGGGCAGGGCCGATCCTAGGCAGGGTGCACAGGGTGCTTTGCACCCAGGCGCCTGCAGAGGTGGGGGGCGCCGAAGTGCCAGAGTTTTCCCCTCCCTCCTTCTCTCCTTGTTTGTGTCTGTCCAGAACTAGTGTTCTGAGCATAGGTGTGTGTCTTTCCAGAACTGATGTGTGAGCATAGGGCAGCCCGTCCAGCCTGGTAGTGCTCGGGGGAGGGGCCGCTCCTCTTCCTGACACAAGGGTTCTAGTTTTTAGTGGCTGCTGAGTGCTGATGTGCAGGAATGAATTCCTCACACTGGGAGTCTTGGATCCCGCACTGTCTCCACCAACTCCAGTTGGAATGCCTCCCCCTCCCATTTCTATCTTGGGCTGCACAGAGAGAGAGACCCGAGGTGAGTCACAGTGTTCAGTGTGCTGGGGGATGGCATCCCCAGCATCCCTTTACATGTGCTCTGGGCTTCCCCTGCTCTAGATGTTTTATGGCATGATAGATTGCATTGGATACACAGCCCCTGTCCATCTGCTGTACTATATCTGCAGTCTCTGACCATCTCCTGTACTATGTCTGCAGACTCTGACCATCTCCTGTACTATGCCTGCAGTCTCTGACCATCTCCTGTACTGTGCCTGCAGTCTCTGACCATCTCCTGTACTGTGTCTGCAGTCTCTGATCGTCTCCTGTACTGTGTCTGCAGTCTCTGATCGTCTCCTGTACTGTGTCTGCAGTCTCTGATCGTCTCCAGTACTTTGTCTGCAGTCTCTGATCATCTCCTGTACTATGTCTGCAGTCTCTGATCATCTCCTGTACTATTTCTGCAATCTCTGGCCATCTCCTGTACTGTTTCTGTAATCTCTGATCATCTCCAGTACTGTGTCTGCAGTCTCTGATCATCTCCTGTACTATGTCTGCAGTCTCTGACCATCTCCTGTACTGTTTCTGCAGTCTCTTATGATCTCCAGTACTTTGTCTGCAGTCTCTGACCATCTCCTGTACTGTTTCTGCAGTCTCTTATCTCCAGTACTTTGTCTGTAGTCTCTGATCATCTCCTGTACTATGTCTGCAGTCTCTGACCATCTCCTGTACTGTTTCTGCAGTCTCTGATCATCTCCAGTACTGTGTCTGCAGTCTCTGATCGTCTTCTGTACTATTTCTGCAGTCTCTAATCGTCTCCAGTACTATGTCTGCATAAAGTACTCCGCTTCTCTTCCTGTATTTTGTTTATTGTTAAGAGATCATGTAAGGATCCCAGGTTAATGAAGATTTTGTGGGAGAGCATATCTGTGGTTAAGTCATTGCCATAGAAACATGTGTAAAGGGGAGGAGTTAGTTAAATGGCCACACCCATGTGGGGGCGCCAGAAATATTTCTGCACCCAGGCGCCTGTGACCCTAGGATCGGCCCTGTGTCAGGGTTTGTCCACGGCTCCCCAGCATTTGTCAGGTGCCACCGAGCCTAAAGAATTGCCTATCAACCACACTTACAACCATACGGGTATAGTAACGTTTGATGGGCACAGTGACTGCGTTTGATGGCACAGTGGCTGCGTTTGATGGGCACAGTGACTGCGTTTGATGGCACAGTGGCTGCGTTTGATGGGCACAGTGACTGCGTTTGATGGCACAGTGGCTGCGTTTGATGGCACAGTGGCTGTGCTTGATGGGCACAGTGAGGCTGCAATTGAAGGATTTTTTTTTTCAGTTTGTTTGCCATCCCCCCAAAAATTTTGAGCACCAGCCGCCACGGAGCCACGCTTGAAAACATAAAATATCAAATATTTTGCTCAGATCCAGTATCATTTTCAACTCCACGTGTCAACACTCATTGAGTCGTTGACCTCGAAGAGCAATACAGCCAGCAAAGTCAGAGGTTAGTGATACGGAGAGCAGGAAGACAGTTCATGTACTTGCGGCTGTCACTTTCTATATCTCTCTGACAGGTCGTTCCTGGTGAATCGGAGATCTCTCGTATGAGAAGTGATGAAGCTCAGGATGGCCAAAAACTATCCAACTGTAACTGACATTTGCATTGTACAGCCAGGGCATAACTGACATATTTTTATTTTTTTCTGGTTGATATTAGCAAGCCTAACATTTCACAAATCAATAGATTGTGTTGTCATGGCATTTACATTTTTCTTGTATAAATTATGGCTGGAGCAACAGCGATAGAAGATTTTATCTTCCATGATGGACAAAATTGTATTTTTACATCTTGTCTTAGTGATAACGCTTTCATATTTCAGATCTCTTGCAAAAGAATTCCATTTTATGTTTACAAGAATTTATAATTATTTTGATATTCTAGCTTGTTGGGGTGATTTATGAGTTTGGGTGGCATAAGCTTTGCATAGCAGTTGCCAGTGGCCTGTGTGACAGGAAGTCAGGTAAATCTGTGAGTGTTGTCACAGACGGGACATACATTTCTGGCTTGTTTAGACAATACACCAATTGTTGTTAGGCGTCGGCTGCAAACGTAGCCAGAAAAGGCTAAAGGCCGTTGGAAGACTTCAGCTGTTCATAATGAGGCAATTAAGGCCTCTATAAGTAGTCCAGAGGATTACCCCTAATTTGCTGCATCCTGAGTCTTTGTGAGTAAGGAGAGCAGTGCCAGAAAGTCTTCTGAGGAGGTGAGGAGGAAATTGATTTTTCTGTGTGATAAAAATGAAAAGACTATTGTTTTTCTGCTGTATGACCAGCAGTGTCTGCCCAGCACTATGCTGTGCCAGATTCCATAGATAGGTTCCTGTGTGGAAGGTAGACGCCCCAAGTGGCCAGGGTTTATTTTATGTTTGATTTTGTTTATGCTAGGGTTGTCCCGATACCACTTTTTTAGGACTGAGTACGAGTACCGATACTTTTTTTCAAGTAGTCGCCGATACCGAATACCGATACTTTTTTTTAAATGTGTCCCCAAATGCAGCCATGTCCCCCCACAAATGCAGCCATGTCCCCCCATATCCAGCAATGTCTCCCCATATCCAGCAATGTCCCCCATATCCAGCAATGTCCCCCACATCCAGCAATGTCCCCCACATCCAGCAATGTCCCCCACATCCAGCAATGTCCCCCGTATGCAGCAATGTCCCCCATATGCAGCAATGTCCCCCGTATCCAGCAATGTCCCCCATATGCAGTAATGTCCCCCGTATGCAGTAATGTCCCCCGTATCTAGCAATGTCCCCCGTATGCAGTAATGTCCGCCGTATGCAGTAATGTCCCCCGTATCCAGTAATGTCCCCCGTATCCAGTAATGTCCCCCGTATCCAGTAATGTCCCCCACATCAATGTCCCCCACATCTAGGCAATGTCCCCCACATCCAGCAATGTCCCCCACATCCAGCAATGTCCCTCACATCCAGCAATGTCCCCCACATCCAGCAATGTCCCCTGTATGCAGCAATGTCCCCCGTATGCAGCAATGTCCCCCACATCCAGCAATGTCCCCCACATCCAGCAATGTCCCCCGTATCTAGCAATGTCCCCCGTATCCAGCAATGTCCCCCGTATCCAGCAATGTCCCCCGTATCCAGCAATGTCCCCCTTATCCAGCAATGTCCCCCGTATCCAGCAATGTCCCCCACATCCAGCAATGTCCCCCTTATCCAGCAATGTCCCCCGTATCCAGCAATGTCCCCCACATCCAGCAATGTCCCCCGTATGCAGTAATGTCCCCCGTATGCAGTAATGTCCCCCGTATGCAGTAATGTCCGCCGTATCCAGTAATGTCCCCCGTATCCAGTAATGTCCCCCACATCAATGTCCCCCACATCTAGGCAATGTCCCCCACATCCAGCAATGTCCCCCACATCCAGCAATGTCCCCCGTATCCAGCAATGTCCCCCACATCCAGCAATGTCCCCCTTATCCAGCAATGTCCCCCGTATCCAGCAATGTCCCCCACATCCAGCAATGTCCCCCACATCCAGCAATGTCCCCCACATCCAGCAATGTCCCAATATCCAGCAATGTCCCCCACATCCAGCAATGTCCCAATATCCAGCATTGTCCCCCATATGCAGCAATGTCCCCCGTATCTAGCAATGTCCCCCGTATCTAGCAATGTCCCCCGTATGCAGTAATGTCCCCCGTATGCAGTAATGTCCACGGTATGCAGTAATGTCCCCTGTATCCAGTAATGTCCCCCACATCCAGCAAGGTCTCCCCATATGCAGCCATGTCCTGTCCCCCTTACCTTCATCGCGCCGCATCCCCGCTGCCGCCGACTGCTTAATATGGGCGGGGAACATTACAGCTTTGAACAGCTGTAGGCGGGGGGGGGGGGGGAGTATTCTATTTTGGTATCGGGGGTATTTGCGGGAGTATGAGTACTCCCGCAAATACTCGGAATCGGTCCCGATACCGATACTAGTATCGGTATCGGGACAACCATAGTTTATGCTGTTGGGATGCTTGCACTTGTTTCCAGCAAGATGGAAGAATAAACCAAAATCTTTGTTTTCAACCGTCTTCGACTGCCTGTCTGTATAAATTCAGTGTGTAGTGAACCCATCCAAGGGGTCCCACACCCCGCTACCGAGCTAACCCCTTACACCTGGCACTGTGTTAGTGATGAGCCGAACGGCCCTGGGTTCAGTTCAGTAATGCCGCGTACACGCGATCGGAAAGTTCCGACAAGAAAAGTCCAATGTGAGCTTTTGAGTGGAAAATTTCCGACCGTGTGTAGGCTCCATCGGACTTTTGCTGTCGGAATTTCCTGCCAACAACAAAATATTGATGCCTCGTATACACGATCGGTTTCCCTGACCGTCAAAAGTCCGCGGGGAAAACCGAGGGGGAAGCCAAGAACTGTCTTGATTGCTTTTCCCTGTGTACACGCAGGCCCGTCGCTACAGGACAGGCAAAACAAACAATTGCTTGGGGCCCCGAGCTGGCCTGGGGCCCCCAACTTCCCCTTCCCAGGATGTAGCGTGGCCAAGCTCCTCTTCCTTCCACCTGGAGTCCTGTCAGTCCGGCCGGGTACCGCGCGTGGTACAGGAGATTCAGTTTCCTGTTCCCGGCCGGACTGACAGGAAGTGCACACTGAGTGCTCACTTCCTTTCAGTCCGGCCGGGAAGACAGGAAACTGAATCTCCTGTACCGCACGGTTAACGGCCCGGGCACTCTCTGATAGGGGACTGGGGAAGAGGCAGGGGGAAGAGGAGCTTGGCCATGCTACAGCGGCAGCCTACAGGGAAGAAGGGAAGGTAAGAATAGGAAATAAAAATTGTGTAGCGTTAACGTAGGCTTTGCATGTGGGGGGGGGTGCTTGGGGCCCCCAAATGCCTTCAAACGACCCTGTGTACACGGCCGGTTTTCCCGAAATGAAAACTGCCATGACAGCTTTGGTCGGGAAAACTGGCCTTGTGTATGCTTCATCGCAGTGTTTCCCATAGGAAAACTGCCGAGCAAAAAAACGCAGAGAATCACGGCGGGAAAAAAGAGAACAAGTTATAATTTTTTTGGCCGTGTGTATGCTTCTCCGACTTGTTCATTCCCCGACTTAGTTGGGGTAGGCGGTACACTTTGGTGGGGGTGGGTCAGCCACGACCCGTGACCTTTGATCTCTGGGAACCCGCCTTCTGACCTTTGACCTCTGGGGGAGGTCCCTGTTCCAATTCCTGAGTCCTAGCCTTATTCTTCAATGGGAAACCCTAATACCTAACCCCTAACCATTAACCCCTAACCCCTAAACCTAATCGGAAACCCTAACCCCTAACTCTCAATCGTTGTCTGGACCGTTGTCGTCGGTTAACCGATGAAGCTCACTGATGGTCCGTCGCGCCTACACACCATCGGTTAAAAAAACGATCGCGTCAGAACGCGGTGACGTAAAACACAACGAAGTGCTGGAAAAAAAAAGTGTAAGTCTGGAGGAGAGGTGTGGGGGAGGGGAAGGTCTTATTGACCCCACATCTCTCCATAAAGAGGACCTGTCACACTGATTCCTATTACAAGGGATGTTTTAAAGTGGTTAAGGTAAAAAAAAAAATGTTGGATTTGTGAGACCTATTCAGCCCAATTCAGTAATAAACGGTCAAAATCAATGAAGATGACACAAGGCAAGGCTCACAAAAAACAAGCTGATGTCCGGAAGAAATATTTGGTGAATTGTGAAAAAATTGTTGTTTGTGGCGTCAAGACAACTCGGTTTGTTTTTTGCTCCTCTCCATGTCATATTTTACGTCTCTCCTAACAATAAAACATGGAAACGCACAGCTTCTGACATTGAATATATTTTAAATAGAGAGATACCAGTGAAAATGAATGGTCTAAGGCGAAGGATGTCATCCATTAAGCAGTAAGTGATATATCAGCGCGGCCTGGACCGGTGCCTTTGCTTTCCCACGCAAAACGCCGCTCTGTTGAAACGTTTGCAATGTCAGTAGATTGTACTTTTTCTACACGTATCACGACCACATTGAGGTTCATTAACTAATAATATTGTGACCGATCTGGTTTGTCTTGTCTTACGTAAGAGGCACCAAGTACCACATCCATACCTAAAATAACTGCATATTTAGTAGTAACATGATTAGAGACTAGGGGTGAGCCCGAGTCGAACGTGAGGGTGTTCGCCTGTTCGCCGAATAGGGAACAGTTTGGGGTGTTTGCGGCAAATTCGAAAGCCGCGGAAAACACCCTTTAAAAGTCTATTAGCTAGATTCACAAAGAGTTAAGCCGGCGTATCAGTAGATACACCGTCGTAACTCTGAATCTGCGCCGTCGCACATTTAAGTGTATTCTCAAATTGAGATACACTTAAATGTAGCTAAGATACGACGGCCTGCGCCGTCGTATCTTAGCTGTCTAGTTCCGCCGGCCGCTAGGGGCGTGAGCGCTGATTTACGCCTAGAATGCGTAACTCAGCGAGATATGCCTATTCACGAACGTACGCTTGCCCGTCGCAGTAAAGATACGCCATTTACGTAAGGCGTTTTCAGGTGTAAAGTTAGCCGAACAAAAAGCTGGCCTAGCCAATGTTAAGTATGGACGTCGTTCCCGCGTCAAATTTTGAAAATTTTACGTAGTTTGCGTAAGTCGCCCGTGAATGGGGCTGGACGTTATTTACGTTCACGTCGAAACCAATAAGCCCTTGCGGCGTACTTTGGAGCAATGCACACTGGGATATGTACACGGACAGCGCATGCGTCGTTCGTTAAAAACGTCAATCACGTCGGGTCATGGTTTATTTACATAAAACACGCCCACCTCTTCACAATTTGAATTAGACGCGCTTACGCCGGCCCATTTACGCTACGCCGCCGTAACTTAGGAGTGCTTTGTGAATACAGCACTTGCCTCTCTGACTTACGGCGGCGTAGCGTAAATACGATACGCTACGCCGGCTCAAAAATACACCGCCCTACGTGAATCCAGCTATATGGGAGAAATCAAAAGTGCTAATTTTAACCACTTAAGACCCGGACCATTATGCGGGTTAAGGACCCCTTGCCCCTTTTTGCGATTCGGCACTGCTTCGCTTCAAATGACAATTGCGAGGTCGTGCGACGTGGCTCCCAAACAAAATTGGCGTCCTTTTTTCCCCACAAATAGAGCTTTCTTTTGGTGGTATTTGATATCCTCTGCGGTTTTTATTTTTTGCGCTATAAACAAAAATAGAGCGACAATTTTGAAAAAAATTCTATATTTTTTACTTTTTGCTAAAATAAATATCCCCAAAGATATATATATATATATATATATATATATATATATATATATATATATATATATATATATATATATATATATATATATATAAAAAAATACGTATTCTTCTACTTATTTTTGGGAAAAAATATTGCAATAAGCGTTTATTGATTGGTTTGTGCAAAAGTTATAGCGTTTACAAAATAGGGGATAGTTTTATGGTATTTTTATTAATATTTTATTTTTTTACTAGTAATGGCGGCGATCAGCGTTTTTTTTCATGACTGCGACATTATGGCGGACACATCGGACACTTTTGACAAATTTTTGGGACCACTGTCCTTTTCACAGCGAAAAGTGCTATAAAAATGCACTGTCACTGTGAAAATGACAATGGCAGTGAAGGGGTTAACCACTAGGGGCGCTAAGGGGTTAAGTGTGCCCTAAGGGAGTGAATCTTACTGTAGAGGGGCGTGGCTGTAGGTGTGACGTCACTGATCGTCATTCCCTATAACAGGGAACAGACGATCAGTGTCACTGCCACAGAGAAGAACGGGGAAGGTGTGTTTACACTCACCTCTCCCTGTTCTTTAGCTCCTGTGACCCGATCTCGGGTCCCGCGTGTGCGGTCACGGAGCTTCGGACACTTAAAGGGCAACGTACCTGTAAGTGCCTGTGCCCAGCCGTGCCATTCTGCTGACGTATATCGGCATTAGACGGTCCTTAACTGGTTAAAGGCTTACAGCATATGCATGGTCTTGTCATAAAAAGTGTTTGGGGACCCGGGTCCTGCCCCAGGGGACATGTATCAATGCAAAAAAAAGTTTTAAAAAGGGCTGTTTTTTTGGGAGCAGTGATTTTAATAATGCTAAAAGTGAAACAATAAAAGTGAAATATTCCTTTAAATTTCGTATCTAGGGGGGGTGTCTATAGTATGCCTGTAAAGTGGCGCATTTGTTAAACGGTCACGGCGATGTCCTCCATGCGCCTCGATATCTTCTCCCGCCCTCTCTTCCTGTCCTCTGCTATAATCGGACACCTGATAGGCGGCACCCAATCACAGCGCCTGTCGTTTCAACCAATCAGCCAATTCAGCCAACAGACCCGGGCACCTGATTGGCTGAGAGGCAGTTCAGTATTAGGAAAGCAATTCATTCGCTTTCCTAACACACAGCGGTCAGTACTGGGATCCCTTTAGGACCCAGCACACTCACCTGACACAGCCTTGCCTGGGAAACACTGGCCAGCTCTCCTTTAAATCACCTGTATCTTCACCCAATCAGTGCTCGTGATAGAGTTACGTTTGTTTGCCTCTGTGAGATCCAGCCTGACCCTCTGCTCTGAATATTTGTGTATGACCCGGGTTGTTTGACCCTGGTCGTTGGCTTCCGAATTGGTACCGTTTGGACTCTGAACAACCCGTGTATGACCCAGCTTGCCTAGACTACTCTTTGCCTGATTCTCCTGTAAGCAACATCCACTTTGCAGCGGTGCACTACAAACACCAGCGACACCAACAACACCTTCATTTGTGGTGAACTGCCAGTCCCAGCTGACCCGCTCGTCTCAAGACCTGCTCATGGTATGTGCTTGTTCCTGAACTGTTTACATTGTTGGCACACCTGAACGTTTATCTGCTCCTAGCCTGATATTAAGCCTGACAACAGCTGAGTGAACAGTGAACACCCAGCATGGCGCCCGCTGTTCACCGTTTTGGGTGCTTCCAAAAAATACCCCTGTCGCTGTAATTCAGGCAGTGATGTCACTAGGGTTGGTGTCACCCGGTGCGGTAAAACATGGTGTCACCCCCCCCCCTCTGTCTAGGCTGCCCAGCAAACCAGAAAACCAGCCCCTGTAAATGATAGTATAGGGCAGTATAGTGGCAGGTTAGGGTAGTATAGAGTGGTATAGTGGCTGGTTGGTGTAGTGGGGTGGTGTGGAACAGGTTAAGGTGGTATAGGGCATGTTGGGGTGATATAGGGTTGTTTGGGGATGGTATAGGGCAAGTTAGGGTTGCATAGGGCAGGTTGGGGTGGTATAGGGCAAGTTAGGGTGGCACAGGGCAGTTTGGGGTGGTATAGTGCAAGTTAGGGTGGTACAGGGCAAGTTAGGGTGGCATTGGGCAGGTTGGGGTGGTATAGGGCAAGTTATGGTGGCATAGGGCAGCTTGGGGTGGCACAGGGCAAGTTGGGGTGGCACAGGGCAAGTTGGGGTGGCACAGGGCAAGTTTGAGGTGGCATGGGGAAGTTTTGGGGTGGTACAGGGCTGGCTGGGGTGGTACAGGGCAGGCTGGGATTGCACAGGGCAGGCTGGGCATGTCAGCTTAAAAAATAAATAAATAAATAAATAAACCGGGATGGTGTCACCCCTCTAGCGGGTGTCACCCGGTGCGGACCGCACCCCCCTAGCAACGCCTCTGAATTCAGGTACCCGACGCCCAACAAGGGGCCAGGCACCTGAATAGGGGGTGGCAGCGGCGACCAAAGATAGATTCACTCAATGCATGAATCTATTTATGGTGATAGAGTTGGAAGGAGAGAGGGGGCGGCGCCCGGGCACTCTTTATGGACGCACCGCCGCAGCTATTGTTTTTATTATACAAACAGCAAACTGCAGATGAGCTAAGATAAGGGTAGGCTTGTTGGTCCTTCAAAGTTCTTAAAACAAGTGTCATCCTCTGACATCTAGAGCGGCACGTCTTTTTGATTGAGATAGATTGAAGCCTATTCGCTACGATATTTGCTTTTAACAATTTAATTTTTTTTAACCTGGAAGAGAAGAAAAAAAAAAAAGACATCAATATTTGATGACGGAAGTTTTCCATTTTATATTACATTAGTTTGGCCTGTCTAACCGTCCCGTTCTGATGACACCTTTCTATATGATTCTATTAAATCCCATCTTCGCGAAAAAAAACAAAAAAATAATTCTTTGTTGGAATGCTTTTCACATAACGCCAGCCTACATTAAGTCTACATTCATTGAATAAAGGGAAGGCATAGAAATGTAATGCGTAATTTCATAATAACTGGTGTGCTAAGCTGTACAAATCACTCGGCTCAGTCATTTGATGCTATGTTAAATTGTTCTCTCTTGAGCTATATTACCGTGCGGGTTAAAGGCATGTAATTACCTGTGTATAAATGAAATTACAGATTGCGCATGGTTGCAGCCCTCAACTATTTTAGAGGAAAAAAAATAAAATAAAAGTCCAAGTAGAAACTGAATTTTCTGCACCGGATTCAGAGGCATCTGCCTATCTTTAGGCGGGCGTAGCGTATCTCATATATGCTACGCTGCCGTAACTTTGAGAGGCAAGTCCTGTATTCAGAAAGAACTTGCGCCTAAAGTTACGGCGGCGTAGCGTATATTGGCCGGCGTAAGCCTGCGTAATTCAAAATAGGCTGGTAGGGGGCGTGTTGTATGCTAATTAGCCATGACCCCATGTACCGTATTTATCGGGGTATTGCGCGCTTCGGGGTATACCGCGCACCCCTAAAGTGGACCCGCATTCCTGTAAAAAAAACATTTTAGTACTTACAGTTTTGGTGTCTTGCGCGGCGTCCATCGGCGGCCTCGTCGAGTCTGGCGTCCGTCTGCGGCTTCGGGTGTCCTCTTCGTCGGGTCCGGCGTCCGTCTGCGGCTTCGGGTGTCCTCTTCGTCGGGTCCAGGGTCTTTCTGCGGTGTCCTCCCCGCTCGATCCCTGCTTTCCCGCGCTGAGTTTGAACACTGCGCCGGCATATACCGAGCGCAGTACACTCGGGTATAGTCGGGCAGGCTCATCCAGGACGAGAGCGCGAGAGGAGCTGAGGCTGCCCGACTATACCCGAGTGTACTGCACTCGGTATATGCCGGCGCAGTGTTCTAACTCGCGCGGGAAAGCAAGTATCGGCGTATATCGCACACCCACGATTTTTCCCTGATTTTCAGGGCAAAAAAGTGCGCGGTATAGGCCGATAAATACGGTAATTGACGTTCTTGACAAACGGCGCATGCGCCGTCCGTGAAAATATCCCAGTGCGCATGCTCCAAATTACGCCGCAAATAGTCAATGCTTTAGACGTGAATGTAACTTACGCACAGCCCTATTCGTGTACGACTTACGCAAAATTCGACGCTGGCCCGACGTCCATACTTAACATTGGCTACGCCTCATATAGCAGGGGTAACTTTACGCCGGAAAAAGCCTTACGTAAACGACATAAAAAAAATTCGCCGGGTGAACGTACGTTTCTGAATCGGCATATCTAGCTCATTTGCATAATCGACATGGAAATCAACGGAAGCGCCACCTAGCGGCCAGCGTAAATATGCACCCTAAGATATGACGGCGTAGGAGACTTATGCCGCTCGTATCTAGGCAACATTGAGGCGTATCTGATTCTATGAATCAGGCTCCGAGATGCGACGGCCCGCATTTCGGAGTTACAACGGCGTATCTGGAGATACGCCGACGTAACTCCTTTCTGAATCCGGGCCTCTGAGTTTTAAAATCCTAAAAATAATATTTTGAAATGTTATTGAAATTAACATGCAGGAAAATTTTAAAAATTTTGCGGATACGGCAATCGGGGACCGAACTGATTGCGCACCGCCCTACCAAACACACATTTATTGCTGCCGGGCACTGCGGGCAGCCTCTCTGAGCTGGATCATGTTTCTGATCGGTGCTTTCGGATAAGGCACCCACACGCACCGACAAAGTATGGGTACGTTGCCTTGAAATTCCCGCTGCGAGCTCCGTGACCTTTAGGGGTGACCACGTGTCCCGGATTGCCCGGGACATTTTGCATGTCTGTCCCGGGGCAGCTTTTTCATAGACGCCAATGTTAAATGTTACGGGAGCAGTGCCGTGCCAAGCTGATCAAGATCTCCCAGGAGCCAATGCAAAATGGGAAATTACATACAAACAAGTAGGTAGATTCACAAAGAGTTAGGCCGGCTTATCAGTAGATAAGCCGACCTAACTCAGAATCTACGCCGACTTATGTTTAAGTGTATTCTCAAACAGAGATACGCTTAAACATATCTAAGATACGACGGCTTGCGCCGTCCTATCTTAGATTGCAATATTTTGGATGGCCGCTAGGTGGCGCTTCCATTGCGGTCGGCGTAAAATATGTAAATGAGGAGATACGCCGATTCACGAACGTATGCCCGGCCGCCGCAGTAGTTTTACGCCGTTTCCGTAAGGCATTAGCAGGCCTAAAGTTATTCCATCTATTAGGTGGAATAACAATGTTAAAGTATGGCCGCCGTTCCCGCCGCGAGATTCACATTTTTTAAGTCGTTTGCGTAAGTCGTCCGCGAATCGGGATTTACGTCGTTTACGTCCACGTCGAAATCAATAGGCCCGTGCGGCGTACTTAGCCGCAGTGCACCCTGGGAAATGTAGGCGCCCGGCGCATGCGCATTAAAGAAATAAAACGTAAAAAACGTGAGGTCAAGCCTCATTACCATAAAACACGCCCCCTCCAAGACATTTGAATTTGGCGCCCTTACGCCCGCCCGCTTTAGGCTACGCCGCCGTATATTAGCAGGCAAGTACATTGAGAATCATGTACTTGTCTAGCTAACTTACGGCGGCGCAGCCTAAACACGCCAAGCTACACCGCCGTAACTTTGCTCCATTGTACCTGAATCTACCTATTTGTGATTTTTTTTTTACCAAAATTATGTAGTAGAATACACGTCAGCCTGAACTGAGGAAAAAATTTGTTTTTTTATATATTTTTGGGGGATATTTATTATAGCAAAAAGAAAAAAATATTGCTTTTTTTTCAAAATTTTCGCTCTATTTTTGTTTATAGCGCAAAAAATAAAAACCGCAGAGGTGATCAAATACCACCAAAAGAAAGCTCTATTTGTGAGAAAAAAAACATCAATATTGTTTGGGAGCCACGGCCACGCAATTGTCAGTTAAAGCGACGCAGTGCAGAATCGCAAAAAGTGACTCCGGGGCTGAAGTGGTTAAGATAAAAATACCCCTAGAATACTCATGCCTCGTGCAATGTAACAAAGGAATGCTGTAAACTATGCCCAGTTTTCTATCTGTGCAGCCTCGTTTTCTTACTTTGTGAAGTTCCTGCACAGCGCGGCCATCTCCAGTGTGGGCATCTGAAGCCGCAGTGTCCTTTTTCCTGGATTCCATGCATGCCCCTCCGATCTCACTCATGTGCAGTGCGGCGCAAACTTTGTCAGCTTGCCATGCCAAGCTGACCAAGATTTTTTCAGAGATGCCAATGTTAAATGTTACGGGAGCAGTGCCGTGCAAAGCTGGCCAAGATTTTCCATAGATGCCCATGTGAAATGTTACGGGAGCAGTGCCATGCCAAGCTGACCAAGATTTTCAATAGATGCCAATGTTAAGTGTTACGAGAAAAGTGCCATGCAAAGCTGGCCACGATTTTTCATAGACGCCAATGTTAAATGTTACGGGAGCAGTGCCATGTCAAGCTGATCAAGATCTCCCAGGAGCCCATGCAAAATGGAAAATGACATACACGGCTGCGGCCCCTAAGGGAGGAATTGAAATTGGAGATAGGCTACCCAGCATGCACCTGACGATTTTGCGCATGTGCAGCGCGGTGCAATCTTGGTCAGTTTACCATGCCGAGATGACCAAGATTTTTCATAGATATCAATGTTAAATGTTACGGGAGCAGTGCCATGCCAAGCTGACCAAGATTTTTCATAGATGCCATCATTATGTATTCCATACTTACCTTATCAAAGGAAAAACATTTTATTAACCGCCTGCCGACCAGCTACCGCAGTTGTACTGCAACAGGTTGGCTCAGCTGCATGAATCGTCGCCATTGTATGTCGGTCGCGTACACAGCAATCTGTGGGCGAGTGCTCATTACCATTCGTTAGCAGGGGGAGCCAACCAGCAGGTTTGGCAGACTCGATGTCCGCCGGCCACCCGCGATCGATCCAGAGAGAGCCAGAACAGGGATCTGTCAATGTAAACAAACACCAATGATAGAAAACAATTCCTCACAATGACACCAACAATGGGGCACAGTTTTTCTCTATGACACCAATGGGGCACAGTTTTTCTCTATGACCCAATGACAGGGCACAATTACTCCCACTGAAACTGTTAATTTTTCCCACTGATGTCAGGACCTTTTCGTCTCCCACTGACCACTGTCCACCGGCCCTCGTAAACGCTAAAGGACAGTAAACTGGCCCTTTGCTTAGAAAATTTGGAGACCCCTGGACTGGAGGGAGCTGTATACTGATGGAAGCTTCCATGCTGGGTGGTTCCATCACACTGACCAACTGTCCCTAGCCAGCGGGAGATCTGCCCCTGTCCTACCCACTACGTTAAATGGGTGTCAACCCGGAGGGGACAGTGCTTTTTATAAGCACTGCCCACCTAAAAAGAAGGCCGCCAGGTCATCCAGGGCTGCAGTGTCCGATTGGACAGCTGCTTCCCTGATAAGGACCACATCAGAGGAACATGGTTCCCCCCTGTCCTCCGCCCTCTCTGCACAGCAGCCGCCAGACAGCGCCACCCTTGCAGGGAGGCTAAATTGCACCTGTTAAAAAGCGAGGTACAGTGGAACCTCAGTTTAAGAGCAACTTGGTTTGAGAGCGTTTTGTTTTGCGAGCTACTTTTTATTTTAAATTCTGACCCGGTTTGCGAGACGAGCAGAATTCAAGCCTGCAGTACCTCATTTGACCTGAGGTACGGGGGCGCAGAAGACTTCTAGGCAACTTGTAGGCAACTTGTACCCATTGATTTGAATGGAAGTTGCCTCAAAAGTCGGATCACTGTCCTAACTGAAGCAACTTTACGGGAAGAGAAAATAGTTTTCTCAGGCAAACCCCTCCCTCCCACAGAGCTGAATATTGTTTGGTCACTGGCAAAGTCGCCTGTCCTGGAGGCAACTTAAAGTCGCCTTGTAAGTCGGTCCAAGTCGTGCTAAAATCACGCTGGAAGTCGTGTTGCCCCTGTGTGAACCGACACTGGCCTGAGATACGGGGAGGCGCAGGAAACAAGCCAAAGTTTCCTCTGGCCTTTTCGGACGTTTTCTGCGCTCTCTGGCGCCCCCCCCACCTCTGGCAGCATACAGTATTGCATCCCATTGAAGTCAATGCGTAACAAATTTTTTCCGTTTCTATTGGCTTCAATGGGAAAACTCGCTTTGATAAGCGAGTACTTTGGATTACGAGCGTTCTCCTGGAACGGATTATCCTCGTAATCCGAGGTTCAACTGTACTCTACCAGGCAATGCTTTCCTTCTTACAGCATATCCTTGGCCCAGATTCACAGAGAGCGGGCGCACATTACGCCGCCGTACCGCAAACAATGTACGCTAAGCCAACGCAGCGCAGAGAGGCAAGCATGGAATTCACCAAGCCAGTGCTCCCAACGATGCGCTGGGTTTCGAAGGCGTACGCCGACGTAGGTAGAAGTGGGCGTGAGCCATGCAAATGAGGCGTGACCCCATGCAAATGATGGGCCGAGCGCCAGACAGATGCGTATCACGAACTGCGCATGCGCTGAGACGTGGACGCATCCCCCCTGCGCATACTCACAACCACGTCGGAGAAACTGCCTAAACTACACCGGATCACTGCGTACGGCGTGAACGCAACCTACGCCCATCCAGACACGTCCAACGTAAAATACGCCGGCTTGTGTTCCCTGGTGCAGACCTTTGTATGTCCGCTGCTGAGTTACACCTCCTTTAAGGGGAATAACTTTACGCCAGACGTACAACTTACGCGCAATGCGTCGGGCGCACGTATGTTTGTGAATCGCCGTATTTCACTCATTTGCATATTTGAATGGCTAATCAATGGGAGCGCCACCATGCCTCCAGCCTAAATCTGTGCCCACCCTACGCAAGTTACGCCGGAAGGGATGAAGTTTTTTTAGGTGCATCTTAGTCTGTGGGTCCGGCGCACAGATACGACGGCGCACATTTGCACTTACGTCGGCGTATCTTGTTATACGTCGGCGTAAGTGCTTTGTGAATCTGGGCCCTTGTTGCTTTTGTCTAGAAGACTATTATATTCCTATCCATTTTTACTCAAAAGACACAGACTGCTTTTTTTTTTTCTGTTTTATACAAACCCAAGACCCGCATGATCCTTTATTAAACATCCTCAATTATGCCAGTTGCTTGAAACGAATTTACGCCGCCTTTCCCAAATTCCCGATAACCCCCGGGCCTCGCTATCACTATTCTGTATGAAGCAATGAACTACAATACCTTGGCAGGGCTGTGTGAGTCGGGGAGAGCTGTGTGATGGTATTAATACATGAAGTGACTGTAAAATACAGAGAGATGAGAGATTCTCACCAAGCGATTGATGTATTGTGTTCCCCGCTAAGAATGTTGTGCGCCGCTAACAACTGTAATGGATATTGAAGCATTGAAAGAATGAATTGCTTGCATTCCTTATTGACTAATCCATTTTTAAAAATAGTCTTATTTTTTTTATTTTATATAAGTAAATGTAAAGGCGTTCATGTAAATCTCATACAAGCTTGTACGTGTTAATGTCATTTAAAGTGATTTTAACCACTTAAAGTGGAGGTTCACCCTTTAAAAAAAATTCTGACCTCACACGGAGTCGCGCCATCCTACCGACAGAATGCCGGTGGGTTTTTTTTTTCCTCAGCACATACCTCTTTATCCCGGAGGTTCACCCTCAAGAAAATTTTTGACATCACACGGAGTCACGCCATCCTACCGACAGAATGCCGGTGTTTTTTTTTTCTTTTCTCAGCACGTACCTCTTAACCACTAGCCGACCGCGCACCGCCGTTCTACGTCGGCAGGTCGGCTCGGCTGGGCGAGAGCACGTAGTATAACGTCCTCTCTCTCAGCCGACTCCCGTGCGTGTGCCCGGCGGGCGCGATCGCCGCCGGGCACACGCGATCGCTCGTTACAGAGCGGGGACCGGGAGCTGTGTGTGTGTAAACACACAGCTCCCGGTCCTGTCAGGGAGAGAAATGCTGATCTTCTGTTCATACAATGTATGAACAGCGATCAGTCATTTCCCCTAGTGAGGCCACCCCCCCCCCCACAGTAAGAACACCCAGGGAACATACTTAACCCCTTCCCCGCCCCCCTAGTGTTAACCCCTTCACTGCCAGTGGCATTTTTATAGTAATCCAATGCATTTTTATAGCACTGATCGCTATAAAAATGCCAATGGTCCCAAAAATGTGTCAAAAGTGCCCGAAGTGTCCGCCATAATGTCGCAATACCGAAAAAAAATCGCTGATCGCCGCCATTACTAGTAAAAAAAATATATTAATAAAAATGACATAAAAATACCCCCTATTTTGTAAACGCTATAACTTTTGCGCAAACCAATCAATAAACGCTTATTGCCATTTTTTTTTACGAAAAATATGTAGAAGAATACGTATCGGCCTAAACTGAGGAAAAAAAATGTTTTTTTATATATTCTTGGGGGATATTTATTATAGCAAAAAGTAAAAAATATAATTTTTTTTCAAAATTGTCGCTCTATTTTTGTTTATAGCGCAAAATAAAAAAAAACGCAGAGGTAATCAAATACCACCAAAAGAAAGCTCTATTTGTGGGGAAAAAAGGACGCCAATTTTGTTTGGGAGCCACGTCGCACGACCGCGCAATTGTCTGTTAAAGCGACGCAGTCCCGAATCGCAAAAAGTACTCTGGTCTTTGGGCAGCAATATGGTCCGGGGGGGTAAGTGGTTAATCCCGATTTTCACCTCGCGGCAATCCCGCGGGAGTGGGCGTTCCCAAGCACTGCCTGTGATTGACAGGCTTCCGAACGGCGCATACTGCGCGTCACAGGTTGCCGACAGAACCCGAACGTCGGTGCGCAGGCGCCGTATAGAGCCGCACCGACGTTCGCGTTTTTTCGGCAACCTGTGACCCGCAGTATGCGCCGTTCGGAAGCCTGTCAATCACAGGCAGTGCTTGGGATCGCCCACTCCCGTGGGATTGCCGCGAGGTGAAAATCGGGATTAAGAGGTACGCATAGATATCCCTAAGATCCGAGAGGTGTAAATGACTTACACCGTCGGATCTTAGGCTGCATATTTACGCTGGCCGTTAGGTGGCGCTTCCGTATGTTTTACGCGAGGAATATGCAAATTAGGATTTACGCCGATTCAGAAACGAACGACCGCCCGGCGCTTTTTCTTTTACGTCGTTTGCGTTCGGCTTTTTCCTGGTCTTCTAAATTTACGGATGTGGCAATGTGAGCGCTCCTCCCTTTTTTCCCATGTTTTGATTCCTAAAAATGCACTGGTTACTGTAAAAATAGACACTGGCAGTGAAGAAGTTAACCAGGAGGAGGAGTTTAGTGTGATCTAAGGGAGTGTTCTTACTGTGGGGGGCGTGGCTGTGCGTGTGACGTCACTGATCGTCGTTCCCTATGACAGGGAACAGACGATCAGTGACAGCCACACTAGGAAGCACGGGGAGAGGTTTGTTTACACTTACCTCTCCCCGTTCTTCCTCTCTGAGACCCGATCGCGGGACACCGGCAGCGATCGGGTCCGCTGTTCCCGCGGGGATGGTCACGGAGAAGAGGACCGGGTCGTGGGTGCGCTCGCGATCCACGGCTAAGATCTTAAAGGGGACGTACATGTACGCCCTTGTGCCCAGCCGTGCCATTTTAACCACTTCCATACCCGGGCACTTATACACCTTTCCGCCCAGACCAATTTTTAGCTTTCAGCGCTGTTGCACTTTGAATGACAATTGCGCGGTCATGCTACACTGTACCCAAACAACATTTTTATCATTTTGTACCCACAAATAGAGCTTTCTTTTGGCGGTATTTGATCACCTCTGGGATATTTATTTTCTGCAAAAAAAATAAAAAAAATACCAAAATTTTTTTTTTTCAGTTTTTGTTATAAAACATTGTAAATAAGTTTGTTTTCTCCTTCACTGATGGGCACTGATGGTACTGCACTGATGGGCACTGATAAGCCGGCACTGATGGACACCGATGAGGTAGCACTGATGTGGTGGCATTGATGGGCACTAATATTGGGCACTGATAGGCGGCATGGATGGGCTTGGATAGGTGGCACAGATGGGCACAGATAGGCGGCACAGATGGGCATGGATAGGCGGCACGGATGGGCACGGATAGGCGGCATGGATGGGCACTAATAGGCGGCATGGATGGGCATAGATGGGCACTATCGTATGTGTTGTACTAATGGATGCCAATCAGTGCCAAACAATGCCTGCCAATCAGTGATGCCCATTGTGGGCACTGATTGGCATCCATTGCGGCACTGATTGGCATCCATTTTTTGTGTCCTTCTCATCCCTGGTGGTCTAGGGTGGCATACTTTTTTTTTTTTCAATCCCTGGTGGTCTAGTGGGCATGCCTGGTGGTCCAGTGGGCATCCCTGGTGGTCCAGTGGGCATCCTTGGGGGGGGCTGTGCTGATCGATCAGCACAAACCCCCCCCCTGTCACAGGAGCAGCCGATCAGCTCTCGTCTGACAGACGCGAGTGAGGAAAAGCCGATTACCGGCTTTTCCTATTTACATCGTGATCAGCCGTGATTGGACACGGCTGATCACGTGGTAAAGAGTCTCCATGAGAGACTCTTTACCTTGAACGGTGTTGCGGGTGTGTCAGACTGACACCATGCAACAACGATCGCCGCGATGCGTGCCACCCGGGGGCGCGCAGCGGCTCAGAATCCAGAGGACGTCATATGTTGTCCACTCAGGATTCTACAACCACTTTGCCGACGTCAATTTGTCATTGCCGGGCGGCAAGTGGTTAAAGACATATATCGTCGTGCGCCGGTCCTCAAGCGGTTAAGATAACAAAAAAAAAAACAACGTCTGCCTTTACAACTCATGTAACACTCGTGTGAAAAATGGAAAATATTCCCCCGGGCAGCAAGTGGTTAAAATACTAGTCAAAGTAATTTCCAAGTAGAATGTTATTTCTATGTGGCTTTGATAAGGAAAGGTATGGTGGGAGCATTGGCAACGTTAAATACTTTTACATGTTATTTTGCTACTGACAGTACAGTACAAGGTTACAACACTAATGTCTCAATTGTAGGAATGCAACAAGAAAAGAAAGAAAACAGACGGAATGATAGGAAGGTTAGCAAATAGAACAAATAATGAAAAGAATAGAAATAACAATATAGAAAAAAAAAAAAAAAAATAGCCTTGTATGCTACACGCCTTACAAAGTTATATTCCGAATGTCTAAGGTCTTTCAGAATCCTAACAATACCCTTTAGTCGGAGGTCAAAAACAGCTTTAACCACTTAAGACCCGGACCTTTAGGCAGGTAAAGGACCCCGGACAGTTTTTTGCGATTCGGCACTGCGTCGCTTTAACTGTTGATTGCGTGGTCGTGCGACGTGGCTCCCAAACAAAATTGGCGTCCTTTTTTTCCCCACAAATAGAGCTTTCTTTTGGTGGTATTTGATCACCTCTTCAGTTTTTATTTTTTGCGCTATAAACAAAAATAGAGCGACAATTTTGAAAAAAAAAAATATATTTTTTGCTATAATAAATATCCCCCAAAAATATTGGTTTGCGCAAAATTTATATAGCTAGATTCAGGATGGCGAACGCATACTTGCGTCGGCGTAGCTTAAGGCATTTAAGCTAAGCCGCCGTAAGTTAGCGAGGCAAGTAAATGATTCACAATGTACTTGCCTGCTGAGTTACGGCGGCGTAGCCTAAAGCGGGCGGGCGTAAGGGCGCCTAATTCAAATTTGTCTGAGGGGGCGTGTTTTATGATAATGAGGCTTGACCCGACGTGATTGACGTTTTTTTTTTAACTGCGCATGCGCCGTGCGCCTACATTTCCCAGTGTGCATTGCGGCTAAGTCCGCCGCACGGGCCTATTGATTTCGACGTGGACGTAAACTACGTAAAATCCCTATTCACGGATGACTTGCGCAAATTTTCGAATTTCGACGCGGGAACGGCGGCCATACTTAACATTACTATTCCATCTATTTGATGGAATAACTTAAGGCCTGCTAATGCGTTACGTAAACGGCGTATCTGTACTGCGTCGGCCGGGCGTACGTTCGTGAATAGGCGTATCTACTGATTTACATATTCTACGCCGACCGCAATTGAAGCACCACCTAGCGGCCAGCCTAAAAATTACACTTTAGGATATGAGGGTGTAAGACACTTACGCCGCTCGTATCTGAGCCTAATTTAAGCGTATCTGGTTACCAGAATACGCTTAAATTAGCGCTGCCGCAAATTATGACTTAGGCTGGCGTATCTACTGATACGCCAGCCTAAGTCTCTCTGAATCTGGCTAATAGTGTTTACATAATAGGGGATAGTTTTATTGCATTTTTATTAATATTTTTTTTTTTTACTTTATGGCGGACACATCGGACAATTTTGACACATTTTTGGGACAATTGTCATTTTCACAGCAAAAAATGCTATAAAAATGCATTGTTTTCTGTGAAAATGACAATTGTCGTTTGGTAATTAACCACTAGGGGGCGCTGAAGGGGTTAAGTGTGACCTCATGTGTGTTTCTAACTGTAGGGGGGCGGGGCTGGACGTGTGACGTCATCGATTGTGTTTCCCTATATCAGGGAACACACGATCAATGACAGCGCCACAGTGAAGAACGGGAAAGCTGTGTTTACACACACCTCTCCTCGTTCTTCAGCTCCGGGGACCCATCGCGGGACTCCAGCGGTGATCGGGTCCTGCGGCCGCGGTCACGGAGCTTTGGACCAGGTCGTGTGCACGCGCCGGCGGCGTGCGCGTGACCCCACGGCTGGGCTTAAAGAGCCACGTACAGGTACGTGGATGTGCCCAGCCGTGCCATTCTGCCGACGTATATCGGCCTGAAGGGGTCCTTAAAGCGGTGGTTCCCCCTTAAAAACAACTTTTTTTTTATTCCACTGCCCCCCCACATTCCATCACGATTAAGGCTATTATTATTTTTTTCCTGCTGTACATACCTTAGTACAGCATCTTCACCCGTGCATCCGGGTTGCGAGTCCCGCGGGAGTGGGCGTTCCTCACATGCTGTTGATTGCCGTTTTGCCCAAAAACGAGCTCTCCCCCTGTCGCGTAAGCCGCGTCACGATTGGCGAAAGAAGCCGAACGGCCAGTCGGCGCTATACTGCGCATGCGCATCGCCGTTCGGCTCCTTTCGCCAATCGTGACGCGGCTTACGCGACGGGGGGAGAGCTCGTTTTTGGGCAAAACGTCAATCAACAGCATGTGAGGAACGCCCACTCCCGCGGGACTCGCAACCGGCGGCCATTGTTCTGCACGAGCACGAGCGTGAGCGCGTCCACAAGAATGTATTTCGTGGTGTGTGATAGGGGATTATCGTGCGTTAAACGAAGGCCGCGCAGGCGTGGTGCGGTGGCTAGTGGAGTTGGTGTATTTGATCGGTCGATGACGTGCAGCAGACAGACGTTTGTGGGGAAGCTCGCTCGCGCATGCGTAGTACACCCGGTTGGAGAATTTGATAAGTTGGAACTTTTGACAGAACACCGCTGACTGCAGTTGCGTGACAAAGGTACACGGCACAGTCAGGCTGCAGATGGGCAGTGATGAGACGGGTGTGCACAGTGAGGCTGAAGATGGGCAAAGTGAGGCTACAAATGGGCACAGTGAGGCTGTAAATAGGAACAGTGAGGCTGCAGATGGGCAGTTGCATAACAATGGTACATGAGGCTGCAGATGGGCACAGTGAGGCTTCAGATGGGCACTGATGAGATAGGTGGGCACAGTGGGGCTGCAGATGGGCACAGTGAGGCTGCAGATGGGCACAGTGAGGCTGCAGATGGGCACTGGTGAGACACGTGGGCACAGTGAGGCTGCAGATGGGCACAGTGAGGCTGAAAATAGGCACAGTGAGGCTGCAGATGGGCATCTTTTCCACTTACAGTAGCTGCTGCATTTCCCACCCTAGGCTTACAGGTATACTCGAGTCAATACGTTTTTCTATTTTTATTTTGTGGTAAAATTGGGTGCTTCGGCTTATATTTGTGTCGGCTTATACTCGAGTATATATGATATGTCTTTTTTGAATTGCAATAAATAATTACATAAACTAATACATAAATAGTGAAGGTCATGTAGGCTTTTATTACTGTGGCAGGGGTTGCTTGATCACTGTCCCCATGGGAGTACCAAACTGCATGACCGTCATGCCAAACTTATACCGTCCTTCTACGTCAGGGGTGTCCAAACTTTTTTCAAAGAGGGCCAAATTTGATGAAGTGAACATGCGTGAGGGCCGACCATTGTGCCTGAAATTCTTTGAACCATTAAAATTCGGTCTAAGTGTGTTCGTTCGATCACTAATACACTGCCCAACAAGAATTCTCTTGCCTTTGTGGCTGTGTGTGGTGAAGAGATGTTATTTGGATATACCGTATTTATTGGCGTATAACACGCACCTAGGGGTAGATCCACGTACCTCCGCTGCGCCCGGCGCAGATGTGAGATCCGCTACGCCGCTGTAACTTACCTGCCTTTGGTTTGAATCCTCAATGAATTTGCGCCGTAAGTTACGGCGGCGTAGTGCATCTCTCGCGGCGGATTTCAAATTGGGCGGGTAGAGGGCGTGTTTCATTTAAATGAAGCGCGTCCCCGCACCAAACGAACTGCGCATGCGCCGTCCCTAAAATTTCCGGCCGTGCATTGCGCTAAATGACGTCGCAAGGACGTCATGGTTTTCAACGTGAACGTAAATGGCGTCCAGCCCCATTCACGGACGACTTGCGCAAACTACATCAAATTTTCAAAATTAGACGCGGGAACGACGGCCATACTTAACATTGAGTACGCCACCAGATAGCAGCTTTAACTATACGCCGGAAAAAGCCGAACGGAAACGACGTAAAAAAATGCGACGGCCGCTTGTACGTACGTGGATTGTCGTAAATAGCTAATTTGCATACTCGACGCGGATAACGACGTGAACGCCACCTAGCGGACGCCGAAAAATTGCATCTAAGATCCGACGGCGTACGAAGACGTACGCCTGTCGGATCTAACACAGATGCCGTCGTATCTTCTTTTGGGGATACCAAGACAAAGATACGACGCGCAAAATTTGAAATTACGCGGCGTATCAAGAGATACGCCGCGTAATTTCTTTGAGGATCTGCCCCCTTCACTTTAAGAGGGACATTTAAGGCAAAAAATACTATTTTAAATTAAGAGCTGTGAAGCAAAATAAGGGTCAGTGCCCATCAATGCAGCCTAATCACTGCCCCACCTGCAGCCTCACCATTGCCATAAATGCAGCCTCGCCATTGCCATGAATGCAGCCTCACCATTGCCATGAATGCAGCCTCACCCTTGCCATCAGTACAGCCTTGGATGGGACAGGGAGGGGGGCGGGACGAGCGCCAACAGATTACATACAGGAGAATCTCCCGTTTACACGGCAGCGGCCTCTTTAATACGAAGCCCCACCTCCTGTGATAGACAGAACAGTCGTCCAATGGCAGCCCAGGAAACAGGACTTCCTATTACAGATGCTGCTGAGTAAACAGGAGATTCTTTTGTATGTAATCTGACGGCACTCCTCATCCCACCCCCTCCCTTGTCCCCTCCGAAGCAGCGCCGATAAATACAGTCTACGGTATGGGGTAGATCCACAAAGAAAGTACGCCGGCGTATCTATTGATACGCCGGCGTAATTTCAAAATTCCCGCGTCGTATCTTTGTTTTGAATCCTCAAAACAAGATACGACGGCATCTGGGTTAGATCCGACAGGCGTCTTTGTACGCCTTTGGATCTTAGATGCAATTTTTCGGCGTTCGCTAGGTGGCGTTCCCGTCGTAATCCGCGTCGAGTATGCAAATTAGCTATTTCCGACGATCCACGAACGTACGAGCGGCCGTCGCATTCTTTTACGTCGTTTCCGTTCGGCTTTTTCCCGCGTATAGTTAAAGCTGCTATCTGGTGGCGTACTCAATATTAAGTATGGCCGTCGTTCCCGCGTCTAATTTTCAAAATTTTACGTCGTTTGCGTAAGTCGTCCGTAAATGGGGCTGGACGCCATTTACGTTCACGTCGAAAACAATGACGTCCTTGCAACGTCATTTGGAGCAATGCACCCTGGGAGTTTTGACGGACGGGGCATGCGCAGTTCGTTCGGCGCGGGGAAGCGCTTCATTTAAATTAAACACGCCCCCTACGAATTCCGCACCCTTACGCCGCGAGAGATACCCTACGCCACCGTAACTTACGGCGCAAATTCTTTCAGGATTCAAAGAATAGCAAAGTAAGCTACAGCGGCGTAGCGTATCTCACATACGCTGCGCCCACGCAGATGTATGTGGATCTGCCCCTATATCTTTTGTGGCCCTGCAGGCCATGAAAGATATATATATATATATATATATATATATATATATATATATATATATATACAAATTATAAGGGGGGGCCACATTGAACCAGAACGCGGGCCGCAATTGACCCCCGGGCCGGACTTTGGACATGCCTGTTCTACGTAATCAATTAATTACGTAATGTATAAATAAATACATACAATGCATAAATAGTGAAGGCCATGTAGGCTTTGATTACTGTGGCAGGGGTTGCTTGATCACTGCCCCTTTGCCATGGTAGTACCAGACAGAATGCCCATCGTGCCAAGCTTCTACTGTCCAGATGGGAGAAAACATTATTTATTTAATAAATTATGTATTTTTCGATTTAAAATAAATAAATAAATGAAATCAACCCCCTGGGGGCTGTGTAGAAACTGGAATATTAAATTTTTGACTGATTATAATTAAGCGAGCGTAATTGTGCGAGCTCAGTTAGTAGAGCTTTGTGTGTGCTCCCTTTATGTAGCTCCACTTGCTTTGTCTGAGGACGACTCTCGAAGCTGAGAGTCGGCACCCGAGAGGCTCCCTGAAGTCTCTGGTCTGTCAACTGCCTGATCCCCCATGCCGAGAAGATTGGATTTAATCAACAATTCGAATATAAAGTCAAATCAATTAAATGTGCAGACTTATGTATGAAATGTTTAGATCTCCTTATACAGCTTTACGTTATCTGGAGATAAGAGGCCGCCTGAGGACAGTTCCTGCCCTATCAAGTGTCTGACAGCTCTATGATCCCACATGATATCTTTCAAAGCCACATTGAGTCTAAACACCAAGCAAAAAGCTAAATAAACAGATGAAATACAAAGAGAAGAAGAACTATTTTTCATGCCAAAGGATTTGTGTTCCTATACATCCATTCCCAAAAATGTGCACTGCTCTGCCACAGAGCACCCTCCTGTCTGGGGGGGGGGGGGGGGGGACCTAAGTTTTCTCCACTACGGTTACCGTATTTGCCGGGGTATAAGACGACCCCCTATTTTTCCAGGAAAAATGTTGGTTTTGGGATATACTCGCCATATAAGACGACCCCCTTCCTACTAGTCTTTCTGGAAGCTGAGGGGTAGCCGTAACAACCGCTGACAGAAACAGGCTTTTTTCAAATCTCACTGTGCCATTACATGCCTCCACTGTGCCATTACATTACATGCCTCCACTGTGCCATTACATGCCTTACTGTGCCATTACATTACATGCCTTCACTGTGCCATTACATTACATTACATGCCTCCACTGTGCCATTACATGCCTTACTGTGCCATTACATTACATGCCTCCACTGTGCCATTACATTACATGCCTCCACTGTGCCATTACATTACATGCCTCCACTGTGCCATTACATTACATGCCTCCACTGTGCCATTACATGCCTTACTGTGCCATTACATTACATGCCTTCACTGTGCCATTACATTACATTACATGCCTCCACTGTGCCATTACATGCCTTACTGTGCCATTACATTACATGCCTTCACTGTGCCATTACATTACATGCCTCCACTGTGCCATTACATTACATGCCTCCACTGTGCCATTACATTACATGCCTCCACTGTGCCATTACATGCCTCCACTGTGCCATTACATTACATGCCTCCACTGTGCCATTACATGCCTTACTGTGCCATTACATTACAATACATGCCTCCACTGTGCCATTCCATTACATCACTTGCCCCTCACTGTGCCATCACTTGCCCCTCATTGTGCCATCACTTGCCCCCTACTGTGCCATCACTTGCCCCCACTGTGCCATCACTTGCCTCCACTGTGCCATCACTTGCCCTCACTGTGCCATCACTTGCCCCCACTGTGCCATCACTTGCCCCCACTGTGCCATCACTTGCCCCCACTGTGCCATCACTTGCCTCCACTGTGCCATCACTTGCCTCCACTGTGCCATCACTTGCCTCCACTGTGCCATCACTTGCCTCCACTGTGCCATCACTTGCCTCCACTGTGCCATCACTTGCCTCCACTGTGCCATCACTTTCCTCCACTGTGCCATCACTTGCCTCCACTGTGCCATCACTTGCCTCCACTGTGCCATCACTTGCCCCCACTGTGCCGGCCAAGACAATCTACCCTACCTTATTTTTTAGCAGATTCTGACTTCCAGGCTGCGGGCATCCATGATTCAAAAGCTGCGCCTTCTCCTCAGACTGTTTCGTGATAGTCGGAACACACATGTTCCCAGCAGGGCCTCTGTTCAGTGTTCCACCTATCACGGATGTCCTCTCGTCCGAGGATGAGAAGGCATCCGTGATAGGCTGAACACTGAACAGAGGCCCTGCTGGGAAAATGTGTGTTCCGCCTATCACGGAACAGTCTCAGGAGGAGGTGCGGCTTTTAAATCATGGCTGCCCGCAGCCTGACGGAGTCACGGAGACTGTCATCGGCGTATAAGACGACCCCCGACTTTGGATGCATTTTTTTTTGCATCCAAAAGGTCGTGTTATACGCCGGAAAATACGGTTAAGCAACACTTACAGGTCTTGTTCCTGTCCCACCACAAAACTAGACAATAAAAAGGAAAATTTAGAGACCGAGGAGCTCCCCTTCTATCAGCATGTTCATGGTCATCACATGGGCTGATTGGCTACTTGTGCGGCCAGGGCCGTCTTTAATGTTGATTGGACCCCGGGCAAAACATTTCTTGCCCCCCCCATGCAATTTTGCTCTCTACTATAGAAATAATAAGGGGGTGCATACTGTATAACTCTAATATACATAAGCCAGTCAACGTATAATATCTTGTATATTCAAAAACTAGCCTAGCTCTGGTCTTGACTCTTTCTTTTTTTTTTTTTTTTAAATCCACCTGTTCTTTAGATTGAGTGGTTGTTCTATACTTCTCCAGACACGGAAGATCTATTAGCGCTGTATATCAGACAAAAGTACTTAGTCGGTGCGACAAAAAGCCATCATTTTGAATAAAGCCCATGCTGGTCCTGAATTACTCCACTAAAAATGTTCATCTTGGCTCTTCTTTCAGTTATGCCAGAGATGCCTTGAGACGGCGAGCCGAACAAAAGTTACCCGGAGATCCCTAAATGCAAATTAAGGAAGGAAATTTAGCAGAACCATACTGTCAGGCCTTAATTATGACGAAGGTATTCTGGGAGCAGTTTTGACGAAGTCAGACTTGTTAGACTAATATTAATGTCGGAAGTACAGCGGCCAAGGAGTCTCAGAAAAAAAGCTGATTCAGAAGATGAAAGATTAGAGGTTACAAAGGAGTAATGGCTTCCAATCGTTATGGAGAATTGCTCTGGTGTCTGAATACCATTGTACAAATTCCCTCTTATATATAGGATCGGAATATTGCAACAAGGACTTAATTCTAAAATGTAGAATAGTACAGAATTAAAAAAAAGTCAGTATTACAAAATACACAAAAATGCATCCTATTTTTTTTTTAACCACTTAAGACCCGGACCAAAATGCAGCTAAAGGACCCGGGCCAGGTTTTGCGATTCGGCACTGCGTCGCTTTAACAGACAATTGCGCGGTCATGCGACGTGGCTCCCAAACAAAATTGGCGTCCTTTTTTTCCCAAAAATAGAGCTTTCTTTTGGTGGTATTTGATCACCTCTGCGGTTTTCATTTTTTGCGCTATAAACAAAAATAGAGCGACAATTTTGAAAAAAATGCAATGTTTTTTACTTTTTGCTATAATAAATATCCCCCAAAAATATACCGTATTTATCGGCGTATACCGCGCACTTTTTTGCCCTCAAAATCAGGGCAAAATCGCCGATACCCGCTTTCCCGCGCCGAGTTTGAATACTGCACCGACATATACCGAGCGCAGTACACTCGTGTATTGTCGGGCAGTCTCGGCTCCTCCCGCGCTGACGTCCTGGACGTACAGGACGTCAGCGCGGGTAGCCGAGCATTGCCGACAATACACGAGTGTACTGCGCTCTGTATATGTCGGCGCAGTATTCAAACTCGGCGCGGGAAACGAGCGGGGAGGACGCGAGGACGCCGCAGACGGACGCCGGACCCGACGAAGCCGCAGACGGACGCCGGACCCGACGAAGAGGATACCCAAAGCCGCAGAAGGATGCCGGACCCGACGAAGAGGACACCCGAAGCCGCAGACGGACCCGACGAGGCCGCCGATGGACGCCGCGCAAGACACCAAAACTGTAAGTACGAAAAAACTTTTTTTCCACAGGATTCGGGGCAACTTTAGGGGTGCGCGGTATACGCGGGAGCGCGTCATACCGCGATAAATACGGTATATATATAAAAAAAGAATCCTCAGTTTAGGCCGATACGTATTCTTCTACCTACTTTTGGTAAAATGAATCGCAATAAGCGTTTATCGATTGGTTTGCGCAAAATTGATAGCGTTTACAAAATAGGGGATAGTTTTATTGCATTTTTATTAATTTTCTTTTTTTTTACTACTAATGGCGGCGATCAGCGTTTTTTTCGTGACTGCGACATCATGGCCGGACACTTCGGACAATTTTGACACATTTTTGGGACCATTGTCATTTTCACAGCAAAAAATGCATTTAAAATGCATTGTTTATTGTGAAAATGACAATTGCAGTTTGGGAGTTAACCACAGGGGGTGCTGAAGGGGTTAAGTGTGACCTCATTTGTGTTTACAGCTGTAGGGGGGGTGTGGCTGTAGGTGTGACGTCATCGATTGTGTCTCCCTTATAAAAGGGATCACGCGATCGATAATGCCGCCACAATGAAGAACGGGGAAGCTGTGTTTACACACGGCTCTACCCGTTCTTCAGCTCCGGGGAGCGATCGCGGGACCCCAGTGGTCACGGAGCTTCGGACCGGGTCGTGGGAGCGCGCCCGCGACCCCACGGCTGGGCTTAAAGGGCAACGTGCCATTCTGCCGACGTATATCGGCATGAAGGGGTCCTTAAGTGGTTAAAGTCTGCATGTATTTTTATTATTTGTTAGGTTATATGCACTTCCTTCCTTAAAGCGGAGTTCCAACCACAATTAGCATTTTTTAAATGTATGTCCTTTCATCATGCGTTTTTATAATATATAATCCGGTCACTTACTATTTTTACAATCCGCCGCCGCTCCGCATAGTTATTCAAAAAAGATAGTTTATGAAACTATGTCCACACCGTTGTCATTTTGCTTGTGGGCATTGTGAAGCCCACAAACACTTACTTCCTGGAAGTCTTGGATGGGGAGTGATAATTGGGTAGCGCACTGCATCCTGGGAAATGGTGACACACATTTCCCAGGAGCATTAGAGGGAGATGATGTCAGGATCCTAGGTGATTCCAAAGGCAGATTTTGTGGGACTGCATAGCAACAGGCATTTCCAGATGAGTTAAAAAATATATATATATATTATTTTTTAGGTCTAATGAGCACAATAATGAAGAAAAAAATTTGGGATTTAAACTCACTCTCATCCTTTTTAAACTACTGCCATAGTATAACTTTTGCGCGAACCAATCAATAAACGCTTATTGTGATTTTTTTTTACCAAAAAAATGTAGAAGAATACGTATCGGCCTAAACTGAGGATTTTTTTATATATATATATATATATATATATTTGGGGGATATTTATTATAGCAAAAAGTAAAAAATATATATTTTTTTTCAAAATTGTCGCTCTATTTTTGTTTATAGCGCAAAAACTAAAAACCGCAGAGGTGATCAAATACCACCAAAAGAAAGCTCTATTTGTGGGAAAAAAAGAATGCCAATTTTGTTTGGGAGCCACGTCGCACGACCGCGCAATTGTCAGTTAAAGCGAAGCAGTGCCGAATCGCAAAAAGTGGCCTGGTCGTTGACCAGCAAAATGGTCCGGGGGTGAAGTGGTTAAGGGGAACTCCACGCCATTTTTTTTAAACAGCCTATGGCTGAAGTGACTCTTGTCAATCACAGCTAGTGAGCCAATCAGGGGCCGAGCCTCAGCTCTGTGTGTGAATGGACACACAGAGCCGTTGCTCGGGAGCACGCTTGCTTGGGACCCAAGAAAAGCGACAGGTGGGAGGAACCAGGAGCACTGGCACTGGGACCCAAGAAAAGGAGGATGCGGGCTGCTCTGTGCAAAACCATTACACAGAGCAGGTAAGTATAACATGTTAGTTATTTTAGAAAAAAATATATAAAATATGCTTTAGTATTACTCTAAACGTCAGCTTTATTCGCATCCTACAGCAGCATCTGCAATAAAGGGTTACCGATCATTTCCCAGAGTAATATTATAAATAAAATATTTTGTGGTTGGGAGTATCACTTTTGTATGGAGTTCATTAAGGGTAGATTACTAAAAGGAGTAGATTGTTTACTGTGCAAAAAAAATAATAATAATCCATGACATGTTTCTTTTCTCCCTACATATAATCATGCTGTAGTTATGTATATGGCAGTCGCCTGCTAAGTTAGGGGGATGGGCGCTTAAAATGTCTCACAGCTCTTTGCACTAAATGCTTCACCCCCTGCCTTCCTTACACACATCAGTTATATGTTCTAATACTATTAGCAAAGTGTTATTAAAAAAAGCATTGCTAGCGAATATTAAAGTGGTGGTAAACCTCAGATATGAAATATGAACAAAGCGTATCCCTCTATAGTGTGTACTTGTCTTAATTAGGAGCACTAAGTGTAATTTCTGTCTGCTGCCCCCTTCCTCTGCATGAGTCACTTCTCGCAAGTTTTTTCTGACACAAAGAGAAAAATGGTGACATGGGGGGGGGGTAGCTCCAGCACACAGCCTGTGGTTGACAGCCTCAACTGTCTCTCTCAGGGCCGCCATCAGGGCGGTACAGGCATTACACCTGTAAGGGGCCTGATGGTCCCCAGGGGCCCGGCTGCCCCCCTCCCGTTTTTTGTTTTTTTAATAATTTTTTTTGCATTACACCTGTTAGGGGCCCAATGTGAGTCCCCAGGGCCCCCCCTTACAGGCCCGGCCGGGCCCCTTTCCCGTTTATTTATTGGTTTGCATTTTTTTGCATTGCCCAATGGCCCCCGAACCCCCCCCCCCCCCCCGCTCAGTATCTCGCATCAGGATTATCACGCTGTAAACAGGAAGAGCCGTTGATCGGCTTTTTCTCACTCCCCACTGGACCACCAGGTATGCCCCTCCTAGACCACCAGGGAAATGCAAATCTGTGGCCAGGCAGCTGCCAATCAATGCCCAGGCAGCTGCCAATCAGTGCCCACCCACAATGCCTACCACTGCCAGTGCCACCAGAAATGCCTATCAGTGCCACATATCAGTGCCACGTATCAATGCCTATTAGTGCCCAGCAGTGCCGCCTATCAGTGCCACCAATAAGTACCCATCTTTGCAGCCTTTCAGTGCCCATAAGTGCCTATCCGTGCCCATCAGTGCCCACCTGTGCTACCCATGAGTGCTCATCAGTGCCATCTATCAATGCCCAGCAGTGCCGCCTATCAGTGCCACGAATAAGTACCCATCTTTGCAGCCTTTCAGTGCCCAAAAGTTTTGCCTATCCGTGCCCACCATTGCTACTCATGAGTGCCCATCAGCGTTCCCTATCAATGCCCATCAGTGCTGCATATCAGTGCCCATTGTTGGTGCCTTCAGTGTCCACTCATTGTTGCCACCTCATTGGTGCTGCCTTATCAGTGCCCATCAATGTTCCCTATCAATGCCCATCAGTGCTGCATATCAGTGCCCATTGTTGGTGCCTTCAGTGCCCACTCATTGGTGCTGCCTTATCAGTGCCCTTCAGTGAAGGAGAAAACTTACTTATTTACAAACTTTTATAACAGAAACAAACGCAAAACTTTTTTTTTCAAATTTTTTATTTGTTTAGCAAAAAATAAAAACCACAGAGGTGATCAAATACCAACAAAAGAAAGCTCCATTTGTGGGAACAAAATGATAAAAAATGTGTTTGGGTACAGTGTAGCACGACCGCGCAATTGTCATTTAAACAGCGACAGCGCTGAAAGCTGAAAATTGGCTTGGGCAGGAAGGGGGGTAAGTGCCCGGTGTTGAAGTGGTTAAAAATAGAGGGCCAGATTCACAAAAGAGATACGACGGCGTATCTCCTGATACGCCGTCGTATCTCTGAGATACGATTGTCGTATCTATGCGGCTGATTCATAGAATCAGTTACGCATAGATAGCCCAAAGATCCGACAGGTGTAATTGACTTACACATGTCGGATCTTAGTCTGCAATTCTAGTCCGGCCGCTAGGTGGCGATTCCATTGCGGTCGGCGTAGAAAATGCAAATGACTAGTTGTGCCGATTCACGAATGTACGCTTTGCCCGTCGCTCTAAATTTACATTGTTTCCGTAGAGATACGCGGCGTAAAACGAAGGGTGCCCTCTAGGTGGCCTAGCCAATGTTAAGTATGGCCGTCGTTCCCGCGTCGAAATTTTTAATTTCGCGTCATTTGCGTAAGTCATTTGCGCTGGACGCCATTTACGTTAACGTCGAAACCAATGACCGCCTTGTGACGTCATTTAGCGCAATGCACGTCGGGAAATTTTAGGGACGGAGCATGCGCAGTACGTTCGGCGCGGGAACGGGCCTATTTTAAATGGTCCCCGCCCCATTTGAATTGCGCCGAGCGGATTTACACTACGCCGCCGCAAGTTTACAGGTAAGTGCTTTGTGAATCAGGCACTTACGCTGTAAACTTGCGGAGGTGTAACGTAAATGGGATACGTTACGCTGCCGCCGCAGCGTGACGCATTTGTATGTGAATCTGGCCCAGAGAGGGCATCAACCCCTCAGGAGTCCAGCGGTGTGCTGTGTGACTTTCTTTACTACCTCTCTTCAATTAGGATGAATTATTCCACCGCAGCCAACAGATAAAGGTTTTAATCCCCGTCACTTACGTACGCGGCGTTTGGAGAATCGTCTACGTTCCGATTGCTATTATATCGTTTTCATTTCAAATAAATACATCTTGCCTGCTGCTTAGAAATTCATGAAATTGTTTCAATGTTAGTCAAATAAAAAGCCTTCAAAACTCATCCCGGTAAGAATTAATAAGGTGAGGCGCTAACCTTGAGGGTCCTATACCAAACCCGAAAATTTAAGCGCTTGCTCGCGCGTTTTGAATAAGAATGGGGACTCTGCTCCCAGTCCGCATTGTGCGCGTCTGTTCATCACAAATTCCACGGCAGTCTAGTGACTCAAGAAACAAGTTGTGCCTCTGTATAATGTTCAAAACAGATTACTGTTGTAATTTATTGTCATAATGGAATAGATGAAGTGTGCCGCGCATCCATCACCGCGTGACTCTACCATTCTTTATACATAAATGTATTCGATCCTTCCAAGACTAAAGGAGGAAATTCACATTTAAGTTTCTTTCTTTTTTTATGTTTGCCTTGGGCTTTTTCTTTACTAAAAAGATCATGAAATAAGATTTTTATAAAGAAGTTGTTGCACAATTTATGTTCAACATTCAGCCGTTCCCTATGTAGGGTTGGGGTTGGGTTTATTACCATCGAAGAGGTACATAACATCTTATGTTCGGTTTTATTTGGTGACTCTTTGGGAGAAAAAGTATATTATGTTTGTAGCGGCTTGCTACTTTTTAACTGGGGACAGTGTCTAATTTGTTGGGGGGAGTGTGTAGCGGCCTTTTTTTAAAGTGTATTTTGTGCGTGTACTCGAGAGAGGAGCCGGACTGCAGGAGTTGGGAGTAGGCAGGCCTCCCCCAGAGGCAATCTGCCACCTTTCTCCATGCCCCGGGTGGCAATGGCGGGTGTGTGAGGGGGTCCTCCCACACAGCCCGCCCTACCTGCTCCGCTTTGAAGCCCAATGGGGCAGAGGGACTCCCCTATAAGGGAGTGAGAGGATCTAGCCCACTCAACCAGCCCGTTAGTCCTTCGCCTCTCTTTTTAGTGACCGCGTGGTCAAAGTGCGTGCATGTTAACCCAATTTCAAGTGCGTGTAAGTGTGGTGGTTTTTGTGGGAGGGGGGTGGGCGTACTAGGCGCAGGCTTACCTCGCATAGCACACCCACCGGGAGCCGGGCTGAGACCACCAAACTCAATTCACTTGTAGCCGAGACCGGGATCCGAACCCCTAGCTGCAGAGGTGAATGGCTTGTCAGCGCAGTGCCAATCGCGTTGAGCCACCGCAGCTCCTGCTACTTGTTAACCGGCGCAGCTTTAAATTTAGAGGGTAGTCTGAGAGTTAGTTGACTCAGACGGTATGATTTTTTTCTAAATTTGGGTCTCTGTTCCAGCCATGGCTGTACTGTGCGTGACCATTATTGTTGCTGGGGAGAAGTTCTTAACCACTTAACCACTTGAGACCCGTGCTATTGACAAAAGATGTCAACAGCACAGCTCTCAAGTGCCAAGTGGACGTCTTTGGACGTCTTTTAAAGTGCATTACCCGCGCGCGCCTCTGGGGGGCGTGCAGAGGGTAAACACTGTCCCGGCGCATCGCTGAAGAGCCGATGCGTGTACCTGGCGGCCACGATGTCCGCCGGGTATACGCGATCGTCGGTAACACAGCAGGGACGTGGAGCTCTGTGTGTAATGATGGGGTGTAAACACAGAGCTCCACATGCTGTCAGGGAGAGAGGAGACCGATCTGTGTCCCTTGTACATAGGGACACAGCATCGGTCACCTCCCCCAGTCACCCCCCTCCCCCCACACAGTTAGAACACACCCAGGATACACATTTAACCCCTTCCTCACCCCCTAGTGTTAGCCCCTTCCCTGCCAGTCACATTTATACAGTAATTAGTGCATTTTTATAGCACTGATCGCTGTATAAAAGTGAATGGTCCCAAATTTGTGTCAAAAGTGTCCGATACGTCCGCCGCAATATCGCAGTCCCAATAAAAATCGCAGATCGCCGCCATTACTAGTAAAAAAAAAAAAATAATAAAAAAAAAATCATAATTCTGTTTCCCATTTTGTAGGCGCTATAACTTTTACGCAAACCAGTCGCTTATTGCGATTTATTTTATTTTTTTTTACAAAAATATGTCTAAAAATACGTATCGGCCTTAACTGAGAAAAAAAATAGTTTTTTTTTAAAAAAAATTGGGATATTTATTATAGCAACAAGTAAAAAAAAAATATATATTTTTTAAATTGTCGCTCTTTTTTTGTTTATAGCGCAAAAAATAAAAACCGCAGAGGTGATCAAATACCACCAAAATAAAGCTCTATTTGTGGGGAAAAAAGGACGTCAATTTTGTTTGGGAGTCACGTCGTACGACCGCGCAAATGTCAGTTAAAGCGACGCAGTGCCGGAAGCTGAAATTTTGCCTGGGCACAAAGGGGGTTTATGTGCCCAGTAAGCAAGTGGTTAAGGACCCCTTCGCGCCGATTTACGTCGTCAGAATGGCTCCGTGCCAACGGCCGCGGGACCCGCGAACCCGATCGCCGCTGGAGTCCCGCAATCGGTCCTCCGGACCTGAAGAACGGGGAGAGCTGTGTGTAAACACAGCTTCCCCGTTCTTCACTGTGGCGCCGTCATTGATCGTGTGTTCCCTTATATAGGGAATCACAATCGATGACGTCACACCTACAGCCACACCCCCCTACAGTTAGAAACAGACATGAGGTCACACATAACCCCATCAGCGCCCCTTGTGGTTAACTCCCAAACTGCAATTGTCATTTTCACAGTAAACAAAAAAGAGGGGAGATTTTGGGACTTTAGATGAAATGCGGTTTTTAAGCAAACAGTAAGTATAAATAAAGTTGTAAACGTTTCTAGCCAGGCTCACACTTACCACTCAAACAGCAAGCCAAATTCAACTGTCTAACTGTGTACGTTAAAAGCAGAGGATTGGTTGCACGCATTTGCAAGTACATGATTTAGCTGCAGAGCCATCGCCAAGGCTCTCTGCAGTCCTAACTAAACTTTTAAAGTCTCCTCAATAGAGGCATATAAATACTGATGGGTAGATAGAGGGCAGGTGACTAGGGGTGTGTCCCCGCCTCCACCTATGCTTGGTATGGTAGTAAGGAGCACTGGAAAAAAAACGCATAAATGTAATAAGGGATGGAGATGCGTTTTATACCCTTATACATTTATGCGTCCAGTCACATCCAGTGACACGGCTATGGCCGCTCGCTGTATCACGGGAGCGCGCCCGCAAGGACTCATCACCTGGCGAGCTCTCTCGCATGAATGTGGTGAGTTCTTGCGGGGAGGACCAGAGACAGCCGCCGAGGGACCCCAGAGGACATGGATCGGGGCCACTCTGTGAAAAACGACCTGCACAGTGGAGGTAAGTATGACATGTTTGTTATTTTAAAGAACAAAAAATGTTTCCTTTATTAACACTTTAACTGCTTAAGGACCGCCTCCTGCACATATACGTCGGCAGAATGGCACGGCTGGGCACAAGCACGTAGAGGTACGTCCTCTTTAAGTGCCCAGCCGTGCATCGCGGGCGCGCGCCCGTGACCCGGTCTGAAGCTCTGTGACCACGAGACCCGTGGACCCAATCGCCTCTGGAGTCCCGCGATCGGTCCCCGGAGCTGAATAACGGGGAGAGCTGTGTGTAAACACGGCTTCCCCGTTCTTCACTGTGGCGCCGTCATCGATTGTGTGTTCCCTACAGCCACACCCCCCTACAGTTAGAAACACAGATGAAGTCATATATAACCCCTTCAGCGCCCCCCTGTGGTTAACTCCCAAACTGCAATTGTCATTTTCACAGTAAACAATGCATTTTAAATGCATTTTTTTGCTGTGAAAATGACAATGGTCCCAAAAATGTGTCAAAATTGTCCGAAGTGTCCGCCATAATGTCGCAGTCATGAAAAAAATCGCTGATCGCCGCCATTAGTAGTAAAAAAATAATAATTAATAAAAATGCAATAAATCTATCACCTATTTTGTAAACGCTATACATTTTGCGCAAACCAACCGATAAACGCTTATTGCGTTTTTTTTACCAAAAATAGGTAGAAGAATACGTATCGGCCTAAACTGAGGAAACATTTTTTTTTTTATTTATATTTTTGGGGATATTTATTATAGCAAAAAGTTAAAAATGTTGAATTTTTTTCAAAATTGTCGCTCTATTTTTGTTTATAGCGCAAAAAATAAAAACAGCAGAGGTGATCAAATACCACCAAAAGAAGGCTCTATTTGTGGGGAAAAAAGGACGCCAATTTTGTTTGGGAGCCACGTCGCACGACCGCGCAATTGTCAGTTAAAGCGACGCAATAACGAATCGCAAAAACTGTCCAGGTCCTTTAGCTGCCTAAAGGTCCGGGTCTTAAGTGGTTAAATGAATTAAAGTCTAATATTGTCACGAAGGTCCACTTTAAGTACCTGTTTTGCATTGCATAAAACTTTCGGGACAAACTTGCATTTTCGTTAAATAACTGCGATTAGAACCCACTGGGAACTCGTCATAAGGGTCCATTGCTGCCGTTGAGCATAAACACGGGAAAGTTCTTTGAGGAAAACTTCTTGTTGTCTGAATTAAAACAAAAATGCACAACTACGAGCACTGCCGCCCAGTAGATGAAAATATCTGGAACCGAATGGAAGAGTTAATCCTGTTCTAATCCCTTTTCAATAAGTGACATTTAAAGACATGTTTTTTCCTGTGACCTGAATAGGGAGTACAGTCGTCGGAGCCGGTTAATTAGAAAACACATTTGTTTGATGAAAAAATAATCCAGGGTTTAATAGACTGGCAGGCCAGCAGTCGTCTTGTACACATCACCAACTGTCCAACAGCTGACGCTCCTGGTCTTTGCCATGCGCTTGGCATGCTGGGCACTTAAGCGTTATGGTTTGCATTGGCACATGCTCTTCATGTAGTGGTGACAGCACTTGCCCAATCTCTCGGCGGAGGCTAGTAAGAAAATACACAGTAACCATTGGCATCCAAAAAAAAAAAAAGCCATCTGGACATTCATCGATAAACAGGCCTTCCAAAGGTCAGCTGTGTTTAGGAAACATTGACTATAATGGTCTCTTTGTCATCTATAAGACGAAGATTTTGGAGCATGTACGACATTTGTTTTATTTCCTCTTTTATCCTAAATGAATAACTCTTCAGCTAGTAAGAATTTTAGCAAAATGCCCATGTGCAATGTGGACACATTTTAAGAAGTCGTGGTAGGAACGATAATCAATTCCAGACTCGACTATGCAAACGCCCTTTATCTCGGCATGCGCCGTTCGTAAAATACATCAAATACGTGGGGTCTCAGTGAATTTACATAAAACACGCCCACATGATCCCCATTTGAATTAGGCGGGCTTACGCCGCCACACATACGTTACGCCGCCGTAACTAAGGGCGCAAGTTCTTTCTGCATACGGAACTTGCGCCCTAAGTTACGGCGGCGTACCATATATTTTTGATACGTTACGCCGCGCCGACAGATAATGCAATGTATCTGAATCCGGCCCAAGGTGTATACTTCCCATTGGTCACCAATGTAAGAGGCATTATTCCCTCTGGCCACCAGTGTAAAGAGTATTCTTCTCACTGACACCCAATGTAAGGCTCATTTGTCCCGTTGACCATCAATATAAGGAGCATTCTTCCCAATGACCACCAATGTAAAGAGGATCCTTCCTAGTGACCACCAATGTAAGGAGCATTCTTCCCACTCATCACCAATGTAAGGAGCATTCTTCCCACTGATCACCAATGTAAGGAGCATTCTTCTCACTGATCACCAATGTAAGGAACATTCTTCTCACTGATCACCAATGTAAGGAGCATTCTTCCCACTCATCACCAATGTAAGGAGCATTCTTCCCACTGATCACCAATGTAAGGGACATTCTTCTCACTGATCACCAATGTAAGGAGCATTCTTCCCACTCATCACCAATGTAAGGAGCATTCTTCCCACTGATCACCAATGTAAGGAGCATTCTTCCCACTGATCACCAATGTAAGGGACATTCTTCTCACTGATCACCAATGTAAGGGACATTCTTATCACTGATCACCAATGTAAGGAACATTGGGGCAAATCCACAAAGCAGATGCGTCGACTTAACTCGAGATTTCTAATTTTACTCCGCGCGTATCTTTGCGCCCGATCCTCAAAACGAAAAATCCGGTTTTTACGTCCTACTTAAAATAATTACTCTGGCGCATCCTCTGACGCAAATTACGCTAGTCACGCCGCTTTATTTGATAGGCAAAGATGCAAATGAGGGAGATAGGGCGATCCTCAAAATTAAGTGTGTGCGCCGTAGATTACGCCCTGTGCGCCGTAGATAACGCCCTGTGCGCACCTGTTAGTTTTCTGGAGCAAAATTAGACTTTATAAAAGCAGCCCTAATTTTACATCAGCCCTGTAAAGGTCTGCTGAAGCAACACCATTTAGGAAGAGCTGCCAACACTTCTTTGCTTGACTTCATTGTGACTGCCAAAATGCCTGGGCCATCAATGATTATAACGGCACTCGCCACTTTACAGGCGCAGAGAAGGAGGAGGGCACAGAGGAGGAGGAGGAGGGCACAGGAGAGGATCTACCGCCCACGCCAAGATCTCTTTGGCATGACTGCGTCTGAGGTCATTGGCCACTTCAGATTAAACCAGGAAGCCATCCTGGACTTAACCAGGATCCTGCAGGATGATCTGAACACCCCAACCCAACGATCCCATGCCCTGCCAGCTCATATTAAAGTTATGGCCACCCTGCATTTTCTGGCCACTGGGTCTTTTCAGAGAACATGTGGAGGTCTGGCTGGGATGGTACAGTCCTCGATGAGCAGGTGTGTGCACCAGGTTGTCGCTGCAATACTGAGACGCATGGGCAGTCAATTTGAAAAGCCCACCCAGGAGGACCAGCGCATGAAGAGCATGGCTGATTTCTACCAGATTGCACGATTCCCACGGACCATCGGGGCCATTGACTGTACCCATGTGGCACTACAGCCCCCCCATGATACAGAGCACCTGTTCAGGAATCGCAAAAACTGGCATTCCATCAATGTCCAGGTAATCGTGGATGCCCATGGCCTCATCTGGCATGTGTGTGCCAAATTTCCAGGTTCGTGCCATGACAGCTACATCTTTAGGCAGACCAACATAGCACGTGAATTGGAGCAGAACGTGTATGGAGACAGCTGGCTGGTTGGTGAGTGACATGTGTGTGAGGTATGACTGTCCCCCCCCATGATGCAGACATCACATGGGGCACATGCATGACTAATATCCTCCTGTCTTTTCCCTTCCAGGTGACTCTGGATATGCCCTGGGCCCTCACATGATGACCCCATTCCGGAACCCCCAAACCCCAGGAGAGCAACGCTACAACGAGGCTCATATTCGCACCCGGGCAGTAGTGGAGCGTACTTTTGGCCTGCTGAAGTCCCGCTTCAGATGCCTGGACAAGACTGGGGGTACACTGCTGTATTCCCCAGACTTTGTGTGCCAAATAATAGGGGCTTGTTGCATTCTTCATAACTTTGCAACGAGAAGGGGACTGGAGATGAACTTACGTGCTGACCTGACCCCCCACCCAGGCAATCCCCCCCTAGCCCACTCTACCCGGTCTACTGAGGGCACAGTAGCCAGGAGACGCCTGGCAGAAGGCATCTTTTCTCAGTAAATGGCCAGAAAAAATGTCACAATGTTATTATTTTTTTCCAATGCAAACGCACATGAATTATGTGACAATGTTATTATTTGTTTTCACTGCAAACGCACATGAATTATGTGACAATGAGAATGTTGCTTTGCACAGTAAACGCACATGTTTAATGACACATTGAGAATGTTTTTGTCTCTGGAAACGCACATGATTTATGTCACAATGAGAATGCATGAATGCACACCACTGTGGTCCCTAGCACAAACACATCACATGCACATCAAATTGGATTAGATCCAAGTACCCCCCCCCCCTTTGGTACTTGGGAGCAGTAACGCCCCGCCACGGCTCCAATTATGTCACTGTGCATTCATACACCATTCAGGAACCTAGGATGACTTTTCCCTGGTCCTGGGGATCCCTTCTCCACCAAAACTGAGGGGGACACCCTTATTTTGTCAGGAATGCCACCCCCCCCACATTCACACATCATTCACACACATAAACCAAATCATAAGTACAGTATAATAACCAAAATTTTTAAATCAAAAAAAAAAAAAAAAAAAGTACCCCTGGTATTTAAGTCCGGCGGCGAGTGCTCCGTCTAGGCTGCCCACGGGCAGGGGCACGGGCACGGGCACGGCCACGGGCACGGCCACCTGGAGGATCTTCACGGGGGGGGAGCAGGGGAGGGAGTATCTTCATTGGGGGGGGGAGCAGGGGAGGGAGTATCTTCATTGGGGGGGGAGCAGGGGAGGGAGGAGCCTCCCCTGGTGTCTGACCTCCGGCTGGCCTGCCCTCCAAGGCCACTGCTATCCTGGTCAGGCAGGCAGTGATGGCAGCCGTATTGGCCTGGCCAGCCCGTGTGTTCTCCTGCACAGCCCAGGTGTTGTCCTGCACAGCCCGGGTGAGGGCAGTCACCTCCTGGCCCACGCCTGTTGTGGCGGTATGCAGGGACCACAAACAGGTGATGACACCCAATGAATTGGTGGCCACATCACTGAGTGACTCCCTCATTACATCCAGGCTGTGCTCCATCTTGGCCATAGTTTTTTTGATGTCACCCAGACTGCGGGTCTGCTTGGCATTGTCCCTCAGCAGACTGGCCGGCATATGCTCAGACCCCACCCTGGTGTCCTGGGTCGCCATCCTGCCTGCCCCTGAGGCTTGTGGCCAGGTAGGAGGGGATAGAGTGACCCTTGTGGGTTGCGGCATGTTGTGGGAGGAGTGGGAGGGGCTACCCCTGATGGTGGCCTGACTGGTGCCAGCCTCTGGGGGATCCTCTGGGGTAGCCTCAAGGGGAGCCTCTGGGGTAGCCTCAAGGGGAGCCTCTGGGGTAGCCTCAAGGGGAGCCTCAAGGCTAGCCTCAAGGGTATCATCAAAGGTCATCAGATCTGTGGCAATAATGATTTCCCGGCCAATCTGGAGATCTTCTTCCTCCTCCCCCTCATCCTCCTCCCCCTCATCCTCCTCCCCCTCAGCCTCCTCATGAGGGGAGGTTTGGCCACTCCCCTCCCCTGGGGACTCCTCAGCAGGCTCCTGTCTTTGGGGTGGTGCAGCAGCCTGGCCTGATGGCCCAGCAATCTCCTGGTCATCTGTGGAAGACACCAAACAATCACAGGTTTGAGGATCCACACACTTGGCACATGTTCCCTTCCCCCCCCCCACATATGCTAATCACCAAAAAAAAAAAAACCTTACCTGGCCTCACAGGAACATCAGACTGATAACCAGGCAGGCCCACCACCTGCTCTGGCTCGAAACACCGGGCCACTGCCCATTCCTCCTCAGTCAGCCGGATGGGGCATGGTCCCCCTCCTCCAGTGCCCCTCCTATGCGCAGTGAGCTTGGCCACCTTATTGCGGACCACGCTCCTCAGATCATTGATCTTTTTCTTAATGCCAGCGGGGGTCCTCGTCTCCCCTCCCCCCGCCGCATTTATGTGATCTGTTATTTTGGCATAAATCCTCTTCCTTTGGGCCGGGGAGGTGTTCCGGCTATCAGGCCCATGTAGATATCTTCCATATTGTATGACATACCTGGCTAGGATTTGCTTTTCAACATGTGAAAAATTCAGCTTCCTGCGTTTGGGGGCCATCACAGACACCACCCAGCAACAAGAAGCCAAACAGGACAAACACACAAAAATACACACACAAGCAGACAGCTACTACAAAGTCAAATACAAACACACAAAAATACACACCAAACAAATACACAAAAATACACACAGACAGCTACTACAAAGTCAAATACAAACACACAAAAACCAAACTCAAAATCCAAGCAGAAAAAAAACAAACAAAAAAATTAGCAAAAACAATCAAACAAAAATTACACTTATCACAAACAAACAACAACTACTATCTACTACTCCTCCAACACTTCTCTATCAAACACAACTTACCAACAAACACTGACAAACTAAGAGCAGAAGCAAATTGCTCATGGAAGGGAACACAGGGAAATACTTTTGCAAATGAAGTGTGTTTGACTGGAGCTAGTTAAGCACAGTGCGATCCTCAAACTAAGTACACTTGGCCTTTTACCTATCTCACTGATTGCGCCAAGCAAAGTTCTGCACATGCGCAGTGAGCAGCAGATTCGTGCGCGCATGCGCAGTACGGCCGGACCTTCATTTGCATGGGGTCACGGCTCATTACAATGAAGCACGCCCACTTCCTTCCCACTTGCCATAACCCCGCCTTACGCCTCCGAATTTACGTTACGGCAGGCGCACTTTTGGGCGCAAATGCGCTGTGGATACGGCAATTACGACACCAACTTAGGGTGCCGTAACTTAAATGACATAAGTTAGAAAAAACTTATTTTGCGCCGCTGGCTGTGGATTTGGCCCATTCTTCCTACTGATCACCAATGTAAGGAACATTCTTCCCATTGATCACCAATATACAGAGTATTCTTCCCACTTGAATGAGGGAGTCATTCATCCCACTGACCATCTAGATAAGGGGTACTGTATACTTCTCACTGGTTTCAATGTAAGGAGCATTTTTCCCACTGACCACTAACGTAAGGAACATTCTTCCCACTGATCACCAATGTCATTTTAGGATGACCCCATACATTGCTCTTTAAATGCAAACGTGGGGCATCTGCAGGTGAAATTCTATCATGCTCAAAAAAGTAAATGGGTGCAGCCACACAGTAAGGTACAGCTACACAATTTGCCTCCTTCCTGGCAATTTGCACACTACTTAGGGTAAAAATTGGCAATCGTTTAATATTAGCATGTCCCCAAGCCTTCCTCTCTACATGCAAACATAGCCCAGATAAAAACTCCGCCATGCACAATAAAGTGAATGGGTGCAACCACACAGCAAATTGGAGTTACAGAAATTTGCCTTTTTTTTCGGCGGTAATTTGCAGAGTACTTAGGGTAAAAAAAATTCCTTTAATATTAGCATGACCCCCGAGCATTCCTCTCTACAACAGTAGATGTTTAACAGTACGATATATGAGCGCGGCGCCTAATTAGTATTGATGTTATTTGCATGAAGCTATCGGAATGGATTTAATTAATAAGTATAGAAATATGTCGGAGAAAATTTCCACTCGTTGGTACGGCCGGGGCGGTAATCGACAGTGACTGGGGAGCCGTTGACACGGAATGAATGAAATCGGGTTTTTGCTTGACCTGACATGAATCTCTCATGATTGCTTCTTTGGCTGCAAATGTGCAGAATGACTATTAGCGGCTCCATTTTAGAATCAGACCGACTTGGTAAAAGCAAAAAAGAAATAAAAAATTACAATTGCATATAGTGAAAAAAAAAAAGAAACAAATGCAAAACTGTTTAACCGCTTGCCGACCGATGTATGGCGGCAAATTGGCTCTACTTTGCCTACTAGATTTGGCACTTCTGGGTAAGGGGGCAGAGCAGAAGCCATCAGCGTGTGCTGGCAAATGAATGTTTTCCGGCACCCGCCGATCGTCGGGAAAACACAAAGAACAAGGCAGAGCTACGTTCTGACACGGCGGGAAGATATGGGGGCAGATTCACGTACCTCGGCGCATATTTCCGCCGGGCGCAGCGTATCTAAGATACACTACGCCGCCGTAACTTTTATTTTTTTTCGAATCCTCAAAGAATTTGCGCCGTAAGTTACGGCGGCGTAGTGTATCTTTGGCGGCGTAAGGGTGCGCAATTCAAATGAATGTGATGGGGGCGTGTTTTATGTAAATACGTCGTGACCCGACGTAAACCACGTTTTTTTTGAACGGCGCATGCGCCGTCCGTGGGGGTATCCCAGTGCGCATGCTCGAAATTAAACCGGAAAAAGCCAATGCTTACGACGGTGACGTCATTCTATGCAAATCCCTATTCGCGAACGACTTACGCAAACAACGTAAAAAATTCAAAAGGCGACGCGGGAACGACGGCCATACTTAACATTGAGTACGCCTCATAATAGCAGGGGTAACTATACGCCGGAAAAAGCCGAACGCAAACGACGTAAAAAAATGCGCCGGACGTACGTTCGTGGATCGCCGTAACAAGCTAATTTGCATACTCGACGCGGAATTCGACGGAAACGCCACCTAGCGGCCGCCGAAAAAATGCACCTAAGATCCGACGGCGTACTAAGACGTACGCCTGTCGGATCGATCCCAGATGCAGTCGTATCTTGTTTTGTAGATACAAAACAAAGATACGACGCGGGAAATTTGAAATTACGCGGTGTATCAAGAGATACGCCTGCGTAATTCTTTTGTGGATCTGCCCCATGGATTTTTCTTCCCCTGCAAAGCAGAGAAAAAATCCATTACTTCCCCTAGTGAAAGCACCACATGAACACTGGTTAGGCATGCATTTAACCCTTTGATCACCCTAACTTTAATAAACAGCACTGTAACGGAACGTCCCGCACTCCGCTTTAGTGCTTCCGTCATATACCGCTTCCTATCAGTCTGGATATAGATATCAGATATTCCAGCTGCTCACAAGCATGCAACGAGACGAGACTTGTTTGTCTGCTGAACCAAGAATACAACCTTATATACAGTTTTACCACTTAATCCCCGGACCATATTGCTGGTCAAAGACCCAGTCCCCTTTTTGCGATTCGGCACTGCGTCGCTTTAACTGACAATTGCGCGGTAGTGCGACGTGGCTCCCAAACAAAATTGACGTCCTTTTTTCCCCACAAATAGAGCTTTCTTTTGGTGGTATTTGATCACCTCTGCGGTTTTTCGTTTTTGCGCTATAAACAAAAATAGAGCGACAATTTATAAAAAAAATGAAAATGTTTTACTTTTTACCATAATAATTTCCCCCTAAAAATATATGAAAAAAACATTTTTTTTCCTCAGTTTAGGCCGATACGTATTCTTCTACATATTTTTCGTAAAAAAAAATCACAATAAGTGTTTATTGATTGGTTTGCGCAAAAGTTATAGCGTTTACAAAATAGGGGGTAGTTTTATGGCATTTTTATTTAATATTTTTTTTTTACTAGTAATGGTGGCGATCGATTTTTTTTTTTTCGGTACTGCGACATTATGGCGGACACTTCGGACACTTTTGACACATTTTTGGGACTATTGGCATTTTTATAGCGATCAGTGCTATAAAAATGCATTGTTTACTGTGAAAATGACAATTGCAGTTTGGGAGTTAACCACTAGGGGGCACTGAAGGGGTTAAGTGTGACCTCATCTGTGTTTCTAACTATAGGGGGGTGGGGCTGGATGTGTGACATCATTGATCGTGTTTCCATATAACAGGGATCACACGATCGATGACGGCGCCACAGTGAAGAACAGGGAAGCTCTCCCCGTTCTTCAGCTCCGGGGACCGATCGCGGGCCTCCAGCGACGATCGGGTCCACAGGTCCCACGGCCTGCGGTCATGGAGCTTCGGACCAGCCCGTGACCCACGGCTGGGCACTTAAAGAGGATGTACCTGTATGTGCTTGTGCCCAGCCGTGCCATTCTGCCGACGTATATCTGCAGGAGGCAGTCCTTAAGTGGTTAATAAACAGCACTGTAACGGAACGTCCCACACTCCGCTTTAGTGCTTCCGTCATATACCGCTTTTTATCAGTCTGGATATAGATATCAGATATTCCAGCTGCTCACAAGCACACAACGAGACGAGACTTGTTTATCTGCTGAACATTCTGGGGCAGATCCTCAAAGATCTGCACCGGCGCAGCGTATCTGAGATACACTACGCCACCGTAACTTACCTGGCTTTGGTTTGAATCCAGAAAGAATTTGCGCCGTAAGTCAAATGCGGCGAGTAGGCGGCGCATGCCCCGTCCGTCAAAACTCCCAGGGTGCATTGCTCCAAATGACGTCGCAAGGACGTCATTGTTTTCGTCGTGAACGTAAATGGCGTCCAGCCCCATTCACGGACGACTTACGCAAACGACGTAAAATTTTCAACATTACACGCGGGAACGACGGCCATACTTAACATTGAGTACGCCACCAGATAGCAGCTTTAACTATACGCCGGAAAAAGCCGAACGGAAACGACGTAAAAAAAAGGGACGGCCGCTCGTACGTACGTAAGCTAATTTGCATACTCGACGCGGATTACGACGTGAACGCCACCCAGCGGCCGCCGAAAAATTGCATCTTAGATCCGACGGCGTACTAAGGCGTACGCCTGTCGGATCTAACACAGATGCCGTCGTATCTTGTTTGGTGGAAACCAAAACAAAGATACGACGTGCAAAATTTGAAATTATGCGGCGTATCAACAGATACGCCGGCGTAATTTCTGTGAGGATCTGCCCCGGAGAGTTTAGTAGAACCAAGAATACAACCTTATATACAGTTAAAGAGGAGGTAACCAGAACATAAATTAACATGAGCTAATTAACTAATCATTTACCCAGACTAGGCGACCATAGATATGACCTCTCAGGGTAGACGTCACGTCTCCTCGCCCACCTGCTATACAATACACATCAACATAAGTGTAAACACAGGACATCTTCACACAATAGCAGGGTCAATTAGCACAGAGAACAGACAGATGGCTGGAGGTGATGGCATTAGCATCTCCTTACACTGTATGTCCCAACAGTATGAATCAGTCACTCTAATGGTATATACAGGGTCCCCAGGCATACAGCTCACAAAGAGCACCGTTCCCCCAAATGCCAGGTCCCATGATCGCAAGGCAAGAGGCGAGCATTCAGTCCCCTCCAAAAGCCTCTGTCCCGGGTGAGTCTGTCACATTTCTCCCCCATCAAAAGTCGACTAACAAGGTCCCAGACCTCCACCTGGTCTGGACATGCGTTAGTCGGCACAAATTCCATATAGACAGTCCACGGCTAATGAGAAAAAAAAATGCAGACGGTTAGATCTAATTGAAAATTAAATTTCCAAGGTTTGCTTATCGCACACCGGCTGTAAAGGTCATCTTTGGGGGCGGCCATTACTATAGCGTTTTTATATTACGTCTACAAGTGATCACATCCCGTCCTTGGAATATATATATATATATATATATATATATATATATATATATATATATATATATATATATATATATATATATATATTTTTTTTTTTTTGCCGTTTTCATTGTCAATCAGAGAAAGAAGAACCTGACATTTCACTTATGTAACAATAAAGAACACGTCCTTTCATGATAGAATCCCGATACGCCGACACCGCGCTTCAAATCATTTCTAAAGTCCAATGCTTTCTGTACTATATTTCATTTGACATTTTCAAACATTGTACAGATCTGTATTTAAACAGCCGAGTACAGTATGGCGAAAAAGCAAACAGATGCTATTGAAATGCATGAATAACCAGTGAAAAAAGATTAATATAAGCTAAACAGAACAATGTACGAGGAAAGTTTGTTATGTTTTATACCTCATATGACCATCAGAAGAAAATGGCAGCTGTCTCCATATGTTACAGCAAAAAATACACGATGTTCTCCGATGTGACAGCCAATTATTTATACAAGAAAAAGGAAAAAAAAAAGAGAGAAATTAATTGATACAGAAAAAAAGAGAGAAAATAGATAGACAGCTAGCCAGCCAGATAGATGGATAGATAGATAGAAAACATGGAGGCTAGGGAACCGTTTTAAAGGCTGAGGGAAAAAACGGAAAGCCATGGAAGAATGAAGGTGATATGTACTATTTAATTTGCCTTTCCCCATACTTCTCCTTTAACCTCTTCAGCCCCAGAAGAATTTACCCCCCTTCCTGACCAGAGCACTTTTTTGCGATTCGGCACTGTGTCGCTTTAGCTGACAATTGCGCGGTCGTGCGACGTTGTACCCAAACAAAATTGACGTCCACAAATAGAGCTTTCTTTTGGTGGTATTTGATCACCTCTGCGTTTTTTTTTATTTTTTGCGCTATAAACAAAAAAAGAGCGTACATTTTGAAAAAAAGCTATATTTTGTACTTTTTGCTATAATAAATATATATATATATATATATATATATATATATATATATATATATATATATATATATATATATATATATATATATATATATATCTCTTAGGATGCATTAACTGGTTGCGGCGGCAGGACGGCTCTCCTGCGCGAGAGCCCGTAGCTCTACGTTGCCTCCTGAAGCGGCCACTAGGGGTGCGTGCGCGCTCCTGACTCCCGGACGCGATCACGGTCAAAAAAAAAAATAACAATTGGCATACATTGATTGGTTTGCGCAGAAGTTATAGCGTCTACAAAATAGGGGATAGATTTATGGAATTTTTATGAATATTTTTTTTTTTTTACTATTAAAGGCGGCGATCTGTGTTTTTTATCGGGGACTGCGACATTATGACGGACACATTAAACAATGTTGATGCTATTTTGGGACCATTGTCATTTATACAGCGATCAGTTTTATAAATAGCCACTGATTACTGTGTAAATGACACTGGCAGGGAAGGGGTTAAACACTAGGGGGGTGATCAAGGGGTTAAGTGTGTCCTAGGGAGTGATTGTAACTGTGGGGGGGGGGGAGCTACCACTGACATGACAGCGATCACTGCTCCCCATCACTGGGAGCAGTAGATCCCTGTCACGTCACTAGGCAGAACAGGGAAATGCCTTGTTTACATAGGCATCTCCCCATTCTGCCTCTCCTCACCGCAATCGCGGGCCGCCGGCGAACATCAAGTTTGTGGGACCCGCGAGCGCACTCCCGAAGGCTAGGCGGCAAATTCAAAGGGACGTACAAGCATGCCCATTTGCCTGCCCGCGCCATTACGCCAATGTATATCGGCATACGGTGGTCGGGAAGCAGTTAAAGCGTTAGTAAACTGTCTGCAATTGCGGGGAAAAAAAACTTGGACCTAGCTTGGCAAATTTATAAAGTGCTAGTATGCCCAGCGGCGAGCTGTCACCACTGACAGGGCTTCTATCTTCACCCGTCTTACTTATGGGTTTGCGGACTGCATGTACAGTAAATATCTGCATACATTTAACGTACGTGCCATTGCTTTCAAATTATTAGAGGCCCCGCCTGGTGAGAAGTCCCTTTCGGCCCCCCACCCTGCTTCTCAACTCGCTGGCTGCATGGGAGAAGAGGTAAGAAGTCAGCACCCTCCGCTTCTCACTTTAATGTAAGATGTCATTTCCGATAGCAGAACACCCCCTCCCCCCGCTTCTCAACTCAACTTTAATCTAAACTGCTGATATTTATAGGTAAAGTTGATCTGGGGAAAATCCAATTGCCTCTCGGGGGATCAGGAAGGAATTTTTTCCCCTGCTGTAGCAAATTAGAGCATGCTACGCTCTACTTTACACATCAAACCATTACTCAGGCCACATGTAATCTAATTAGGAAGCTTATTAGTATGCCAGAATGGAAAATTAGGAATATGTGATGATTGAAGCCGTCTCTGGCTGGGGTCATTATCTGTCACTCTAAAAAGACAGGATGTAGATCAAAGACGGCCAATCAAATTGCTCAGCTATTCAGTGAATAGGGAATATAATCCTGGAGGTGAGTTTTGTCACTCAGAATATTCTCTGTGTATTCTCTGGGTATGGCACAGGTCTAGAAGTGATCAGAATATTCTCTGTGTATTCTCTGGGTATGGCACAGGTCTAGAGCTGATCTAGTCAGATGGGGCTTTGAATTACTCTGTTGGATTTGTATTATCTGTGGAATTTGGACTTTATTCTGTATTGGAAGTCAAATAAATGCACTCTCTGGAGAGCCTGGTGTGTTGCTGCGGAACAACATAATTTATATTCATCATACTAACACCTAAATATATCAATTATCTATTCTGGACTACACTATACATTGATATCACTACACTACCTCTTCTGAAGGACAGGGACGACTCTGGATACAAGCGCCTTCAGGCGATTTAGTTCGCATTTGTTAGCGCTATAAAAGTTACTCACTCAGAGAATAAAGTTGTATCATTTATACAATTTTTTCAGGGAGGGGCGCTTCGGCAGCGGAGATACAGTCGCATTTAACCCTTTCTTCAAAAGCGAGGGTTAGAAGCGGCCCGCTAGCGACCGAGCAGCGCAGCTAAAATGATGGTAAAGCGCCGCTTTACCGATAACGCGGCCAGCTGGCAGTGTGAAATAGCTCTTGAGATAATTCAGCTTCACTCCATGCCCATATAAATATAGCCTAGAGAATGTACAGACCCCCCTTCAGCACAGACCCCTCCAATTAGCACAGATGGACCCTCTTCAGCACAGACATCCCATTCTGCACAGATGGACCCCCCCTTCAGCACAGACCCCCCATTCCACACAGACCCCCTTTAAGCACAGACCCCCCTTCAGCACATACCCACCTTAAGTACAGACCCCCCCTTCAGCACAGATGGACCCCCCCCCATTCAGCACAAACCCCCCCTCCCCCATCCCATTTAGTACCTCAGATCAGCCATCAGTGCAGCACAGGCACAGCAGGTTCCCTCCCGCTGTGTACACATAAACACTGGAGGGGAGGCAGCTTCACTCTGCTCGCTGTACCTGTGTGACATCCAACCCGGGACCGCTCAGACAGCCTGTGGCCGCAAAACTCTTCAACACCTTCTCGATTTTCCAGGGGGGGTCAATTGCCCCCCCTTGCCCTATGGAGTGGACGCCCATGATAATGCTGTCTTGTATTGCGGAAAGAGCTCTCTCTCCATTAAAAGTCAAAATGGTCAGACATTTTCTTCTTTTCTTTTCCCCTCTAAGATAAACCGTTAACCTTGACGGACATGTGTCTTTTCCGTCAACAAAAAGGCAACTATGTCACCACATAATTCGATATTAGAAGATTTGGCAGAAGTGATATTTGAAGACTGAAGATAATGTAGATTCGGGGACATCGTTTTCGGAGCGTCTCGCTATCTGCCGAACAAAAGGAAATGGACTTTGTGTTTGCTGTTTCCTGCAGCTGATTAACTTTCTTTCTGATTCCTATCTGTTTCAGGTAATTGTACTTCCTCCTCCGCATATTACTGCACAAAGGCAACACTTCACTTCTCTCCGGTGCCTGGTAAAATTATCAAGTTGATTCCCATCTAATTATTTTTCTTTTTTTTGTGCTTTCCCCATTACTTCCGAACCTTGTCACATCCCATTTAGCAAACACAAAATAGCACTGAATTAGACTTATCACAGCCTGAAACTTTTGCGCTATTAATTTGCAGAAAAGAAAACCTTCGGATGGGTGCTATCCAAGCTGAAAATGAATTCCTTTGAAAAAGAAATCAAATCGTTTGCTTGTTACTTTTTTTTTTTTTCCTCGGAAATCATATGCTCCAAAAAAAAAAAAAGTTTCCATTTTATTCGATGTTCAGTTAATTGATTCCAAAGTGTTACAAGCGGCCGTACATTTCGGCTTGGACAAAGTGATTGAATCCGTGAAAGAGGTCTGTATCATTGTAAAACAAAGCCTGCGGTAGATCTGTTAAATAATTTTACAAATGTCTACCCGTTATAGGCCGGAATAGCTTTCAAATTATAGTTACCTGCCTATTCATTGGGCAATACATTTTTTATGGATCAGGATTCAAAATTATAATACCCTTTGTTGACCTTCTTAATCTAACTAATGGGCAAGTAACAACACAACATTTACTGTGTATTGATTGGAAGCTACATATCACTTGACTAGGCATGTGCAATTTTTTAAGTTACGAATACGTTTTCCGTCAATTTTCGTTATTTTAGTTGATTCGTTAACATATGAATGAACGAACGGTTTAGCGCAATTAATAACGAATAACGATATTTTCAAAATTAACGAATATGAAAAACAACGAAGATACGAAAGATGAAAGAAACGAAAACATAGAAACAACGAAAATACCGAACCCCAAAAAAATAATAATTACGAAAAACAAAATGAACGAAAATGCAAACTTACTAATATTCGAAGACCGAAAAGAAAACAACCGAAATGCCGAACAAAGACTAAAAAACGAAAATCAAAACTAACGAAAAATAAATTACGAATCTTCGGAAAACGGAAATGAAAACAACGAAAATACAAAATAATGTAAATTAGCTTTCGTTAGTACTGAAATATTTCTGGACATTGACCAATAGCCACTGAAGAGGTTTGTTCCTTCCCCCAATGAGCTTCTTTCTCATTACCTCCTGGCTCCTTGTGTATTTTTCTGTGTTAGACTGCAGTGCATCTCATTTCTAGATTTGTATTTGTAATATCTGACATATTTTGGTTTTCTTCTACGTCAGACTTCATTCTAGACAGGGTGTGTGTGCTAACTAAGACAGTCAAGTCAATCGCAGTAAAGTACGAATTACAAAATTACGACGAGTAGTGTGTCGAATAAACGTAAAATGTATTCTAACAGAATTACGAATGCAATAAAATCTACAAAAGTACGTTTTTACAATCAAAGGAAATTAGACACGAAAATACGAATGATCATAAAGCAACGAAAATATATTTCTTACGACAATACGAATGCGGCATGATGGAAAATATAATGTAAATACGAATAGCAAAACAACGAAAATTAAACTAACGTAAAAACGAAGAAACAAATAAAATCCTTTTAAAAATACGAACGCGGCAGAATACAAAATATAACGAAAATACGAATCTCGATTCAACGAAAAATAAACTAACAGAAAAAAACGGAAAAAAGAGTGTTACGAAAATACTAAAGAGTACGAATACGATAACTAACGTCTTACGAAATTACGACTCGTTACGAATCACTATAAACGAACAGAAACGAAACAGAAATAAATGAAAATTTTTGCTGTGCACATGTCTAGTCTTGACCATGTCTAACTGATGGTGGGAGGGGCCTCAGTACCCACCTGACCCATATCAGATATATATGGGCCCCCACAAGTCCCAGAGGGCTCCTGTGCAGCTACCTACCGTGTTTCCCCGAAAATAAGACCTACCCTGAAAATAAGACCTACCGCTATTTTCCAGGAGGGCTGCAATACAAGCTAGGGTGACCAGACATCCCCAGTTTCAGGGGACAGTCCCCTGATTGAGGACACTGTCCCCGGACCAAGTCTGTCCCTGGTTTTGTCCCCAGATTGGATTTAATAGGGGGCAGGGGCAATTTCATAGACAGTCAGTGACAAATTAAAATAAAAAAATCTGAATTGCACACCCCGCTCCGCCGTGCCTACTAGCATAGGGGGGTGTATTTTTCACATTATCTGAGTCCCTTTCTGATGATCATGTGCTGGTCGGAGTGGAGGGAATATTTCTTCAGTTTCGGGCGCATGCCCATTCAGCTTCGCTCGCATGTTCTTCTGCCTTGGCTCAAATCCTGGCCAGCCACCTGCCTATCTCCTTGCCTTCCCTGGCGGAGTGATCTTCCTCCGCTCCCCATCCAGTAGTAGCCAGGGCCTGGAGAGTGAGACTTGAGAGGCTGTGAGGCGGGTTGCGACGGGAAGAGAGTCGCTAATTGCCGCCATTACTAGTAAAAAGAAAAAAATATGTCCCCGGATTTCATTTTAAAAATCTGTTCACCTTAATATAAGCCCTACCCCAAAAATAAGCCCTAGTTTAAGGTGATTGTGTGATTTTTGAGGAAATGCAGTATAATCCTGTTACGGCAGTGTGCTGTGTGTCTCTAGCGGTGTCAGGTGCCTTTGATACAGAGCAGCACTCAGCTGATCTCCCTGCTGGTCTCCTCTTCTCCCGCCTGTCTGCGGGGAGCTTGGTCCCCCTCCCTTCACAGAGCTTCGGCGGGTCACTGAATCTATTATGCAGAGCCTCTCCAATCAACATGTGTGTGTTATGCAGCATGGATACTCCGGTCTCCACAAGGTATTTACAGTTTTTTTTTTTCCTCACATGCTGGTGTGCCCTCTTCCCTGCTTCGAGCATTGCAGAGGGAGGGGGGCTGGGGTCCCTCGCTGGTGGCTGGGAGAGGTGGAGGAAGGCTGAGGTGTTTGGCACTGTTGGATTGCAGGGGCACACACATTCTGTTTTGTGTGCTACTGTAAAAGAAAGAATTTTGGCATTTTAAGTTTGTTCAAACTGGGGATTCCTGACAGGCAGGGAGAGCGCGAATATATTAAGACCTACCCCAAAAATAAGCCCTACTGGGTCTTTTGTTGCAAAAATTAATATAATACCCGGGCTTATTTTCGGGGAAACACGGTAGTCTTCATAAATGGTAACACCTCTGTACTTGTATTTCATAATGGTTACGTTGTTTGATTGGTGGTTGAGCACTAGGGATGAGGTTCGAGTTTAAGTCGAACTTATGTCCGACTCGAACACTGCCTGTTCGCCCGTTCGGGCGTGGAGTTCCCCCCCAAAGATCCATACCAGACCCTTTATCTGAGCATGCAACCTGGCCGGGCGCAGGAAAAGAGGAAGGGATCAGAGAGCGGCTTTTGGAGGGCAGCCTCTTGCCTACTATGGCATTAAGCATTGACATAGTAAACTGAAAAATTCAGCCCTCTTATTCCAAATTGTGTATTTTTTTTTTTAACAAAAAACAAGTTTATTTGTAAGTAAAGCATATAGGCACGGTACATGTCATGCAGTACAAAAGAAGGATACAGATCAATCTCAAGCATGTGGATTACCCTTGGGTTCTTAAGCATATTACAATGCAGCTTCAAGTCACTACCCAAGCGCACTTGTCAGGTTATATCACATTTCCCTGTCCTGGGGATTCCTCTGGGCGTCTATTAGATTGCAGTAGACTATAAGGCCTGTGGGAGATTCGGGGGGGGGGGGGGTTCATACCCCTATATTGGTCCGGGAATACAAGCCTATTCACTGCATGTGTCCGAGATATCCAGCCATCTATCCCAGACCTTATTATATTTGGCAGGACAACCCCGATGTCTGCCTCATAAGTAGTGTTGCTCACAAATATCCGCATTGCGAATATTCGTTACGAATATGGCATATTCGAATATTCGCGAATAACTCGAATTTCGCGGCCAATATTCGCTATTCCGAATATTCGTGTTTTTTCAATTTTATTTTTAAAACAGATCACATCCTAGTGATCTCCGTCGACGTCTAAAAGCATTGCTGGTATGATTAGAGACCTTGGGCCGAGTAGCTAAGCTGAGGCAATCCTTTTATGTTGCCGAATATTCGCAATCGCGAATATTCGATTTCTGAATATTCGCGAATACTTTCTCCGCCCTTCTTTTGCATCAGAGCCAATCAGAGTTCTCCTACCACAGTTGTCATAGGAGAGAGTGGAGTGTTTATGTGCGTTTTTCCAGTGTATCACATCTTCAAAGAAATTTCCATCTTTTGTCCCGTGTCATCATCATTTGCATTTCACCTCTTTAATGAGAATAATAACTGTTTAACATAAAGACATTTAAGAGATGTCAACGTAAACGGTTTATTTGTATTTTCCAAATCTATGGTTATTCAATATTTATTAATCTAATCAATATACAAATTGGTCAAAGTAAACCCTCAAATCTATATAATAATGTATTTATTTTATTAATACTTTGTTAGTTGCAGGGTCCATTACGTAAAACCACACTTTTTCCAAAGGGCAGGTGAAATTGAATGTTTCAAAATTTCGCAATCAATTTCGCATTCGCATTAGCGAAATTTCGCAATCAGTTTCGCATTCGCATTAGCGAAATTTTGCAAAAAATTTTTTTTGATAAAATATCACGAATATTCGATTTTAGCGAATATTTCACGAATATTCGGCTATATATTCGTGATATATCGCGAAATCGAATATGGCGTATTCCGCTCAACACTACTCATAAGGTAGAGTCAGATTGATTTCCCCCAAACCAAGCCTGGAGGGTAGGGGGGGAGGTAGTCTGTATCCAGTGCCGGGCCACTAACTTCCGTGCACTAAAGAGGGTTTGGTATAGGAAGGTGGCCAGAAACTTGTCGATAGAGACGTCTGGGAGTAGGCCCAATAAACATGGCTTTGGGTCCATTTGAAGGGGTGAACCCATGTGGTCATGCAAAAACTTAATAATTTGTGTCCAGTAGGTTTGGATAGCTGGACACGCAGGCCTGGATTTCCCACAAGGCCACCATGGCCAGGCCTCGGGGCGGAAGGGTGACGAGGGGCGGCAGTAGCATGGAGTCCCGCGATGCCCGTAACATACAGTTAAGGGCGGTAAGTTGCTTTCTAGCAGGACTAAATGTAGTGTGGGGGAATCCGCTCGCTGGTTAACAAGTGATTGCGGCGATGTCGCCAAAATCACTTGTAAAATGTGTGCTGCCGTCCGTCCTCCCCTCTCCCCCCCCCCCCCACATACCTCTCTTTGCTGGCTCTGTCTTCAGGACTCCATCCTCCCCTGGCCGCTGAGTCTCTCTCCTGTCCCTGCCGTCGATGTACACAGTGAGAGGGGTGAGTTGTGCTCTTCCCATCTCAGCTGTGACAGGCATTCTAGCACAGTGCTAGGACTCCTGTTTTGGAGGTGACAGGGTCAATAAAGAGAACCTGTCACCTCCAATTGCTATCACACAGGGAATTGTTTTCTCCTGTGTGATAGCAATAAAGTTACGTGAAAAAAATATATATATATAAAAAATAATAGTTAATACATCACTAAAAATTTGCCAATGTAACTTACAGACGACTGTGAATTTCTTACATTATTTGTACAACATGTATGTGTATTTTTTTTTTCTTCTGTAATCGCTCAATAAAAACGTTATGAAAAAATAAATAAAAAATAATAATTAAGTTAATAAAATAAAGTAATTAAAAAGTAAAGAATAAGAAAAATAATATAAAAAATAATAAGAAAATTATAAAAAAACAAAAAAAAAGTAAACAAGCTACAAATAAATAAAACTAAAAATTAAGCCTCGTACACACACGACCGAGGAACTTGATGGGCGAAACACATCGTTTTCCTCGTCGAGTTCCTTGTTAGGCTGTCGAGGAACTCGACAAGCCAATTTTCTCCATTCCCGTCAAGGAAATAGAGAACATGCTTTCTTTTTGGCTCAGTTTCCTCAACGAAAATGTACACACGACCGGTTTCCTCGGCAAAAAAATATTTCCCAGCAATTTTCTTGCCGAGAAACTCGGTTGTGTGTACGAGGCCTAAGTGATAAAAAAGTAAAAAAAAAAAAGAAACAAAAAATATTTGAACTAACCATGACGCCCCTGCCATCCGGTTGCCATTCTCCATTGATTAGAAGGGGTGGTTCGGTTGGCGGGGAGCGGGCAGAGCTGGACTGGGACAAAAATTTGGCCCTGGACTTACAGACTGGCCCACTTTGACAGGTCCCTCCCACGGCGGCCGGACAACTCCCACCCCACTGGCCACCCAAGCCCCCTCTCCCCCTTCACTAGCCACTAGCCGTTCTACTTTATTAGAGTAGAACGGCTGGTACTGGTACTCTTATAGGCAATAACAGTGGGGAAGCTAGACATTATTTCTCCCGGGGCAAAGAATCAGTTCGGTGCCCCCCCCCCCTATGGGACAAGATTAGGCAGAAGTGAGAAACTCCCAGGCCATAGCTGTTGAGTCAGCTGTCTGTCCCCTCCCCCATGCTCCTTCTAGTCCCCCTCATGCTCCTCTGTCGTCCCCCCTGTTCCTCTGATCCTCCCCCTGCTTCTCTGTTCCCGCCCAGCGGAAGGAAGAGACAAAGGAGTGGAGGGGGGCAGCGGTCCGATGTCACTGAAGCTGGCCCACTGAGCCATCGGCCCACCGGGAAACTCCCGGTAGTCCCAATGGCCAGTCCATCCCTGGGAGCGGGGTGTATTGCGGAACCTGCCCTTGGGGCGGCAGGGAGAACAAATCCGGCCTCTGTGGGCACGACCATATGAGGTGGAAAAATGTACACGATTGGCCGGCACATCTAGGGCATAGTAGGTTATAATTAGACCGGTATTCGGCAAATCGCGTCGGGGGTAAGATAAGATTTGTATAATGTATAGTTGTGTCATGCGCTCGGAGAGCCTAGGAAAAGCTGAATTGTATTTTTGAACAATTGCAGATTCATGAACGTAAAAACCAAGAAGCTGAAATTCTTGTCAGTGAACATTTCTTGCTAATGTTATCTGACAAATACAAAAAAAAAAAATCTATCTGTGATACTTTCCTCGTTAGGGCGACAAGCTTTACCACAAAAAAAAATAAGATGAATTAAGTGACATTTCGAAGACGCCATTGTGGATGTGAAAAATCCATAACCGAGACAGAAGACGGGGACTGCCTGTAATGATTATCATTGGCTTCAGTCACCAGATAACAACCTTAAAAGTGACAATATATCTAAAACTCTAACATCACCGGTTTAAATCCCCTTAACTGCCATTCTTTGAAAGCGTTACATAGAAAGTTATTCTGAGCTGACAAACGTAGAGGATGTTCCTTCGATGGGATTTCAAAGTTCTGAATGAGCTATGAACTGACAATAAATTAGGCGCGCTCCCGCACCGAGCGTAGAGCGCATGCTCCGTCGGGAAACTTTCCCGACGTGCATTGCGGCAAATGACGTCGCAAGGACGTCATTTGCTTCCAAGTGAACGTGAATGGCGTCCAGCGCCATTCACGAATCACTTACGCAAACGACGTGAAATTCTAATTTCGCGACGCGGGAACGACGGGTATACTTTAGCATTGGCTGCCCCTACTATTAGAAGGGGCAGCCTTACGCTAAACACGCCGTACGGAAACGACGTAACTTGCGTACACAGGGCTCGCGCAACATTGTGAATCGGTGTTGGTATGCAATTTGCATACTATACACTGGCACGGATTCAGGTAGATTTGCCCCTTATTTGCAGCGTTTTTGCCCTGCGCCCCCGCAAATTTACTGCGCTACCCGCGATTCACGGAGCAGTAGCTCCGTAAATTGCGTGTGCGCTGTGTAAACTTGCCCTGCGTAAGGGCGCCTAATGTAAATGATCCCGTAGGGGGCGGGAATCATTTAAATTAGGCGCGCTCCCGCGCCGAGCGTAGAGCGCATGCTCCGTCAGGGAAACTTTCCCGACGTGCATTGCGGCAAATGGCGTCGCAAGGACGTCATTTGCTTCAAAGTGAACGTGAATGGCGTCCAGCGCCATTCACGAATCACTTACGCAAACGACGTAGATTTCAAATATCGCGACGCGGGAACGACGGGTATCCTTTAGCATTGGCTGCGCTTGCTATTAGGATGTGCAACCTTACGCGAAACCCGACGTACGCAAACTACGTAAATTGCGTACGCAGGGCTCGCGCAACATTGTGAATCGGTGTTAGTATGCAATTTGAATACTATACACTGAGCACAATGGGAGCGCCCCCTAGCGGCCAACGCAAGAATGCAGCCTAAGATATGCGTGGCATAAGAGCCTTATGCCACGCAGATTTTAGGCTGCAGTCGGCGTTACGATGTTACTGAATCAGGAGCATTCGTAACGCCGGGGCAAGTAAGCAATTGTGCTGTGTAACCTATGGTTACACAGGCGCAATTGCTTCTTGAATCTGGGCCACTGAGCACAATGGGAGCGCCCCCTAGCAGTCATCGCAAGAATGCAGCCTAAGATATGCGTGGCATAAGAGCCTTATGCCACGCAGATTTTAGGCTGCAGTCGGCGTTACGATGTTCCTGAATCAGGGGCATTCGTAACGCCGGAGCAAGTAAGCAATTGCGCTGTGTAACCTCTGCTGAAACTGGTCAGCGGACCAGTTTCAGCAGACATGTTCGGTCGTGTGTACGAGGCCTAACTGTAAGGGGGGCTAGGGTTGCCATCTGTCTGGGATTCACCCGGACAGTCCGGTTTTTACATCCTCTACCCGGGTTTCTGACTGCCTGTCACCCGGACACCAGCCACCAGGGCACCCTAAAAAAAAAATCTTATAACACCCCCATAAAAGCGTAATCAGAAATTAGGATCCATAACATGTATCAGAATGTCACCTATATTTACATATATGCACCTGTCTGGGTGGAAACAGCCCTAATTACAAGGGACTTGTTTCTCTCTGTGGAGGGATACAGAACCTCCTGGCCGCATAAGCCGATGCTCTGCTTCTAGTCCCGGCTACTGGAGCCCTGCCAGGACTCTTCACTCTGACAGAGATGCATTGGAGAGAGCTGTGAGTGTTTGGGCGGGAAAAGGAAGGAGCTGCACGGAGTGTGAGGGGACAGAGGGGAGGAGAGAAGATGGCTGCCCATTACCAAACTATTCATGTAAGTTCAGTATTCCTCTCACACTATGTTGTGTCAAGTGTATTTAACTATTTATGTATGTTTGTTGTGTATCTGAGTGCATGTATGTATCTCAGTGTGTATAAATGTGTGTGTGTGTGTGTATATAATTGAACATATGTACTGTATATATGTGAGGGTGTACAGTATATATACAGTGAGGAAAATAAGTATTTGAACACCCTGCTATTTTGCAAGTTCTCCCACTTGGAAATCATGGAGGGGTCTGAAATTGTCATCGTAGGTGCATGTCCACTGTGAGAGACATAATCCAAAAAAAAAATCCAGAAATCACAATTTATGATTTTTTAACTATTTATTTGTATGATACAGCTGCAAATAAATATTTGAACACCTGTCTATCAGCTAGAATTCTGACCCTCAAAGACCTGTTAGTCTGCCTTTAAAATGTCCACCTCCACTCCATTTATTATCCTAAATTAGATGCACCTGTTTGAGATCATTAGCTGCATAAAGACACCTGTCCACCCCATACAATCAGTAAGAATCCAACTACTAACATGGCCAAGACCAAAGAGCTGTCCAAAGACACTAGAGACAAATTTGTACACCTCCACAAGGCTGGAAAAGGGCTACGGGGAAATTGCCAAGCAGCTTGGTGAAAAAAGGTCCACTGTTGGAGCAATCATTATAAAATGGAAGAAGCTAAACATGACTGTCAATCTCCCTCGGACTGGGGCTCCATGCAAAATCTCACCTCGTGGGGTCTCAATGATCCTAAGAAAGGTGAGAAATCAGCCCAGGACTACACGGGAGGAGCTGATCAATGACCTGAAAAGAGCTGGGACCACCGTTTCCAAGGTTACTGTTGGTAATACACTAAGACGTCATGGTTTGAAATCATGCATGGCACGGAAGGTTCCCCTGCTTAAACCAGCACATGTCAAGGCCCGTCTTAAGTTTGCCAATGACCATTTGGATGATCCAGAGGAGTCATGGGAGAAAGTCATGTGGTCAGATGAGACCAAAATAGAACTTTTTGGTCATAATTCCACTAACCGTGTTTGGAGGAAGAAGAATGATGAGTACCATCCCAAGAACACCATCCCTACTGTGAAGCATGGGGGTGGTAGCATCATGCTTTGGGGGTGTTTTTCTGCACATGGGACAGGGCGACTGCACTGTATTAAGGAGAGGATGACCGGGGCCATGCATTGCGAGATTTTGGGCAACAACCTCCTTCCCTCAGTTAGAGTTTTGAAGATGGGTCGAGGCTGGGTCTTCCAACATGACAATGACCCGAAGCACACAGCCAGGATAACCAAGGAGTGGCTCTGTAAGAAGCATATCAAGGTTCTGGCGTGGCCTAGCCAGTCTCCAGACCTAAACCCAATAGAGAATCTTTGGAGGGAGCTCAAACTCCGTGTTTCTCAGCGACAGCCCAGAAACCTGACTGATCTAGAGAAGATCTGCGTGGAGGAGTGGGCCAAAATCCCTCCTCCAGTGTGTGCAAACCTGGTGAAAAACTACAAGAAACGTTTGACCTCTGTAATTGCAAACAAAGGCTACTGTACCAAATATTAACATTGATTTTCTCAGGTGTTCAAATACTTATTTGCAGCGGTATCATACAAATAAATAGTTAAAAAAAATCATACATTGTGATTTCTGGATTTTTTTTTTTGATTGTCTCTCACAGTGGACATGCACCTACGACTTCCTGCACCTAGGTGCTTAATGCTTCCTAACCTACACCGCACAGACTCCTGGGAATGTAGTGGGTGTAACTTTCCAGGAGTCTGTGCACTCCCCAGTCTCAAAGAATCATGTGACTTGGACAGTACAGGTGCTGAAACCTGATCTGACACTGCTTGTGCAGCACTGAGCATGTGCGAGATCTGCAAGGCTGAAATCCAGGAAGTCATACAGTCTGGCTTCATGATGCCCACATTTAAGATGGCCCCAGTCAATTTCTATTTTATAAAGTGTCTAAATGCTGTAACAACCTAACAAAACGGACCTTAGTTTACAGACTAACTTTCCTAGAATACATTAAGCTTGTGTATTACAGGGGTATTTATATATAAAAAGTGAAATTGTGGCCGGAACTCCCCTTTAAAGCTGCTTTCACATTGGGGCAGGGGCGGCGGTAAAGTCGTTTTTGCAGAGGTAGCTGCCAAAAAAGGGTTAAAACCTTGGCGGTTTTGTTCGAGCCGCCCATTCATTTCAATGGGCGGGAGCGGTGTACACACCGCTCCAAAGATGCCGCTTGCAGGAGTTTTTATAACGTCCCGCCAGCGCATTGCCTCAGTGTGAAAGCCCTCGGACTTTTACACTGAGACTGCAGGGGAATCGTTTTTCAGGTGCTATTTTTTTTAGACCAAAAGCGCCTGAAAAACACCCCAGTGTGAAAGGGGTCAAACTTAACATATTTCTATGTAAGTATGTAATTTACTTTATTGGTGGTGTCAGTTTAATTTCGGGACACTGTATTGTCCTGGAATGAATGTGCCCGGGCAATCCGGGACACGTGGTCACCAGTCACATCAGTGACAAGTCACTAGGATTAACGGGGAGATGTTAGGCCAGATCCACAAAGAGTTACGGCGGCGTATCTATTGATACGCCGCGTAAGTTCTACGATGCGCCGTCGTATCTTTGTTTTGTATCCACAAAACAAGATACGCATGAACGTGGGCTAGATCCTACCGTCGTGCCTCTTGGTACGCCGTCGGATCTTAGGTGTATATTTACGGTGGCCGCTAGGTCGTGTTTCTGTGTAGAGTATGCAAATTAGCTAGATACGCCAATTCTCAAACGTACGTCCGCCCCGGCGCAATTTTTTAATGCCGTTTACGTAAGGCTTTTTTCGGCATAACGTTATCCCTGCCTCTATGAGGCGTACGCAAGTATGGACGTCGGGACAGCGTCAAATTTTCCGTCGTTTACGTAAATCGTTCGCGAATAGGGCTTTGCGTAAGTTACGTTCACGTTGAAAGCATTGACTATTTGCGACGTGATTTCGCGCATTCGCACTGGGTTACGTCCACGGACGGCGCATGCGCCGTTCGTAAAAAGCATCAATTACGTGGGGTCATACTAGATTAACATACAACACGCCCACTCCAAGCCTACTTTGAATTAGGCGGGCTTACGCCGGCAGATTTACGTTACACCGGCCCACATACGGGAGCAAGTTATTTGTGGATACCCTACAAGCCACTCTGATTTACGGCGGCGTAGCGCATATGAGATGCGCTACGCCCGCCTAAATATACGCCCGTTTTTGTGGATCTGGCCTGTTGTGTTTACACTTACCTCTCCCCGTTCTTCAGCTCTGCGACCCGATTGCGGGACACCGGCGGACATCGAGTTCCGCGGGTCCCGCGGGCATGGTCATGGAGCTTGCGAGCGCGCCGTGGCAGCCGGCAAATTAAAGGGGATGTGTATATGCGCAGCCGTGCCATTCTGTGTGGCGGTCGGCAATCGGTTAATTTCTATGTAAGGAGAAGTCTTTCCGGCTGACAGATACCTGGAAGAAGACAAGCCGTGCCATCTCCATGATAACAGCTGGCTAATGCTTACCACTAACCTTTCTTAATAAATGCAGCCCATCAATACAATAATGATTCGGGCTCCTATATTCTATAATTACTCAGCAGTAAAGATATACCCCAGTCTGAACGGCAATAGCTGTCACCCACAGCATTTTACATCAATAACAGGTAGAAAATAACTGTAATCTGTGACCCGTTTCTCTCGACGGTGGTATAAAAGCCCGCATAACAAGCAATTAGTACAACGTGGCACTTGTCATAGTAAAAATGACAAATACAGATCAGAATAGTGTATTGGGGGGGGGGGGGGGGGGAATCTGAAAAGAACACACGGGGCTGTAAATTTATCATGGATTGTATCAAATATATTGGCATAGCTGTATGTATTCATTAAACGGAAATGGCTTAAATGGCGCTCAAAAACTGTTAAAAGCTTTCAAAAACAGGATTTATTTTTTTATATAAATCTTGCTATGCTGATATTGTATACACGTTGGATATAAATGTACTCAGCAGTGGCGGCTGGTGCTCAAAATTATTGGGGGGGAGCAAACGAACGAAAAAAAAAAACATCAATTGCAGCCTCACTGTGCCCAACAATTGCTGCCACTGTGCCCATCAAATGCAGCCACTGTGCCATAAAATTGTCACCACTGTGCCATGCCATCAAATGCAGCCACTGTGCCATGCCATCAAATGCAGCCACTGTGCCATGCCATCAAAAGCAGCCACTGTGCCATGCCATAAAACACAGCCACTGTGCCCATCAATTGTCGCCACTGTGCCATGCCATCAAATGCAGCCACTGTGCCCATCGATTGTCGCCACTGTGCCATGCCATCAAACGCAGCCACTGTGCCATCAATTGTTGCCACTGTGCCCATCAATTGTCGCTACTGTGCCATGCCATCAAACGCAGCCACTGTGCCATGCCATCAAACGCAGCCACTGTTCCCATCAATTGTCGCCACTGTGCCATGCCATCAAACGCAGCCACTGTGCCCATCAATTGTTGCCACTGTGCCCATCAATTGTCGCCACTGTGCCATGCCATCAAACGCAGCCACTGTGCCCATCAATTGTTGCCACTGTGCCCATCAATTGTCACCACTATGCCATGCCATTGTCCCCACTGTGCCCGTCAATTGTCGCCACTGTGCCATGTCAAACTTAGCCACTGTGCCATCAATTGTCGCCACTGTGCCATGCCATTGTCACACTGTGCTATGCCACTGTCACCACTGTGCCATGCCAAATGCAGCCACTGTGCCATGCCAAATGCAGCCACTGTGCCATGCCATTGTCGCCACTGTGCCATGCCATTGTCGCCACTGTGCCCATCAATTGTCGCCACTGTGCCTATCAATTGTCGCCACTGTGCCATGTCAAACTCAGCCACTGTGCCCATCAATTGTCGCCACTGTGCCCATCAATTGTCACACTGTGCTATGCCACTGTCACCACTGTGAGTGAGTGAAAAACGTATATAGCGCAACACATGCGAACTGAATCGCCTCTGTGCCCATCAATTGTCGCCACTGTGCCATGCCAAAGTTGCCACTGTGCCATGCCATTGTCTGTACTGTGCCCATCAATTGTGGCCACTGTGCCCTGCCAAATGCAGCCACTGTGCCATCAATTGTCGCCACTGTGCCCATCAATTGCCGCCAGTTTTCCCTTAAAATGCCGCTGATGATTGGCTGAGACGCCTGTCAGTGTTAAGCAGGGAACGCACACCCCCTGCATCCAATCAACCTTTACAACCCCTTTAAGTGGTTTAAGCTTACATGAGATTTTAGAGATTTGGATCTATTTTGCTAAAAACATGTAAATATTGACTGAAAAGCCAAAAAAATAAAAATAAAAGTGACCATAAATCCCTGTACATTCCCTTTAATCTAATCTTCTAAAATTGCTTACCATTCTAAGTAAAATGCAATATTGTGATAGCTACAAGTCTAAATGATACTATCATTTGCATAATAACACAATAATACAAATACTGATTAAGCTCCATCACTCAACAAAGTATCTCATTTGCTGTTATGTGCAATAAGTCAAATTGTGTGTGAACAAAGCTTTATTGGTGATGAAAAATACATACAATCGAGGAAATGTATACTGGAGCCCACGCCGATACGGATTGCGGCGGGATAATTGAATTGACTGGCAGGCCTACTTTGATTTACATGCGCATCTCCGGAATGACTGAAGGGCATTTTGATAAACTGGAACGGAGAGCAAACTCACACGTTGTGTAAAGAAAATACATTCGTGATTTACGTTTCCCAAAGACACACTCCGGCCTCTGATTTAGGGCTTTTCTCCATCGACTTTGACTTCTACGTAATGGTTTTGAGTGTGGAATAATAGAGATGTACTGTTACTGCTCAATACAGTATGCCAAATATCTTATCGTATAGATGTTTAGCACCCAGAAGATAAATCTGTCTCTTCCCGCCGAGGGGGGTGCAGGGAGTAAAAAAAATAAAATATATATATTTTTTTTCAAAATAGTGCATCCACCCCAAGGTCAACCTTAATCATCATAATATAACAATTAGCGGTTTAATCTGCTGCCATCATATTCAGGAGGGTATTCAAACTGTCACGTTATAGCATTTAAGACGTCCTGGGAGTCACGGTTTTGAGACTTGCCATTTTGTGCAATAATTAATATTTTCCCATCGGAGCAATCTCTTACTCCAAACTGCCATGCCAATACACTCTACCCATATTTTATTTTAATAATGTCAACATTTCAAAGCTTGCAGAGAGAGAGGAGGGGGGGTGACAGAGAGAGGAGGGGGGGTGACAGAGAGAGAGGAGGGGGGGTGACAGAGAGAGAGGAGGGGGGGGTGACAGAGAGAGAGGAGGGGGGGTGACAGAGAGAGAGGAGGGGGGGTGACAGAGGAGGGGGTGTGACAGAGAGAGAGTAGGGGGGTGACAGAGAGAGGAGGGGGGGGTGACAGAGAGAGAGGAGGGGGTGACAGAGAGAGGAGGGGGGTGACAGAGAGAGGAGGGGGGTGATTGACAGGAAGGGGGTTGACAGAGCAGATAAGAGCGACCTTAGGGAGACACACAGCATGAGGCTGGACTCTGGGAACAAGCAGGCACGATTATCCACAGTCCAGCCCCACCTCCACATGTGACCAGCAGCCTCCGCCGGGCCAATCGCAGACCCTCATGTTATGAGCCGTTCGGCCAATCACAGGGCACCCGCTGGGCTCAGACCGCAACGCCACTGTGTGACACTGATACTGTAGCGGGCACGGGATGCACGGCGCCACTACAGATGTTTCAGCCGGGGCCAGAGATCTGCTGCTACTGGCCACGTGATGGTGGAATGTGTGCCCGGGTTTTCGGTGGGTGGAAACCTGGGCACATGTGTCAAAATCCAGACTTCCGGGGTAGAAAAGCGGACAGGTAGCAACCCTACGCATGGCGTCTCTGTTGCCCATGGCACCCTGTGCGGCCGCACGGCTCGCACACCCCAAAGGCCGGCCCTGTGCGCAATGTCGTGTTCGATAAAGTTGAGTTGCGTGTAGATTTTTGCCTGAACTCATCTTTACTTGTTCCTTTATAGCAGGGATATGCAATTAGCGGACCTCCAGCTGTTGCTGAACTACAAGTCCCATGAGGCATAGCAAGACTCTGACAGCCACAAGCATGACACCCAGAGGCAGAGGCATGATGGAACTTGTAGTTTTGCAACAGCTGGAGGTCCGCTAATTGCATATCCCAGCTTTATAGCTTACAGGCTTTGCAACGGCCTGCAATGCCAAGCTGCTGCAAGCAAAGCACATTGAATATTGGCATTCATTTAAAAATGAGATTAACTCAAGAGATAAAGCGATAATTCTTCCGTGCTACAAGACTCTGGTCCGGCCGCACCTGGAGTATGCTGCCCAGTTCTGGGCTCAAGTCCTCAGGAAGGATGTGCTGTAACTTTGCTTGCTCCTGAACCCCTGTTGCTGACTCCTGTCTGCCGTTCCGGTACCCCCTTTGCTCAACTGATACCAGTGTTGCCAACTGTCCGTATTTTTACGGACAGTTCATAAAAATGGGCACTTTTTCCCACCGTTCGTAAATGTCAGTGGTTGCGGAAATGTGCCAGTAAAAATAGCCGAGATCGGTTTGGCTTGGAACTGCACATGGAGATTGGAGGCAGGGGGTGATTGGAGGCAGGGGGTGATGGTGGCTGCGGTGGCATCGCAGAGGGGGATGGAGGCAGGAGGCAAGGGGAGATTCGAGGCAGGGAATGTTAGTGGCAGGGGAGATTGGAGGCAGGGGATGTTAGTGGCAGGGGAGATTGGAGGCAGGGGATGTTAGTGGCAGGGGAGATTGGAGGCAGGGGATGTTAGTGGCAGGGGAGATTGGAGGCAGGGGATGTTAGTGGCACCGTAGAGGGGGATGGTGACACCGCAGAGGGTGGGGGAGTGAGACAGGGGTTGTTGGTGGCACCGCAGAGGGGGATGGAGGCAGGGGACGATGGAGGCAGGGGGTGATTGGAGGCAGGGGGTGATTGAAGGCAGGGGTTGTTAGTGGCAGGGGGTGATGGTGGCACCGCAGAGGGGGATGGTGGCAACCCGGAGGGTGTGGGATGGAGACAGGGTTTGTTGGTGGCACCGCAGAGGGGGAAGGAGGCAGGGGACGATGGAGGCAGGGGGTGATTGGAGGCAGGGGGTGATTGAAGGCATGGGGGTGTTGGTGGCACCGCAGAGGGGGATGGTGGCATCGCAGAGGGTGGGGGATGGAGACAGGGGTTGTTGGTGGCACAGCAGAGGGGGATGGAGGCAGGGGACGATGGAGGCATGGGGTGATTGGAGGCAGGGGATGATTGGAGGCATGGGGGTGTTGGTGGCACCGCAGAGGGGGATGGTGGCATCGCAGAGGGTGGGGATGGAGACAGGGGTTGTTGGTGGCACCGCAGGGGGGATTGGAGGCAGGGGGAGATTGGAGGCAGGGGGAGATTGGAGCCAGGGGGAGATTGGAGGCAGAGGGAGATTGTGGCACCACAGAGGGGGGTGGAGGCAGGTGCAGTTGGTGGCAGAGGGGGGTGGAGGCAGGGGGTGTTGGTGGCAGAGGGGGATGGAGGCAGGGGGTGATGTGACTAAATAATTTGCCCTTATTATATCGAAAATAACAAAAATATGTTTGTTTTTTTACCTTAATACCTACCTTAAATCATACCTTAATACCTACCTTAAACATTGATATTTGCCTAGCGTACTTGTTTGTAGCCTAAATACTGATATTTGCACTTAAAAATGTAATTTAGTAACTTTTGTGAAATGCCAGTAAAAACGTGGCTGCGCCAGTAAATTTCGGGTGTCTTGCCAGTAAATTTCAATCTGGTAGGTTGGCAACACTGACCGATACTGACCTTGGCCTGGCTTTTACTCCACTCCTGGTTCCTGATTTTGTACTCCTGCTCCCTGATTGTTGCCAACTCCTGCCCATCTGCCCACGCACCTGAGATCCTACATCTGCCAGCTTGCTTGTTGTCTTAATTTTTGCATCTTCTACAAGATCTCCCTACCCGTATCTCCTACAGGCACCTGTGCTAGGGTGACCACGTGTCCCAGACTGCCCGGGACAGTCCCGCATTTTGCAGGTCTGTCCCGGGCACATTCATTCCAGGACAAAACAGTGTCCCGGAATGAAACTGACACAGCCACCCCCCTGGGCCAATCTTATGTCCCCAAAAAAGGCCGCCAAATAACCGCTTTACTCACTGACAGTACTTGCCCTGGCCTGGAATGCCTGGAGGAGCACAATCCTGCCCTCTGCTTGTGATTGGAGAAATCATAAACTCCGCCTCTTGTGTCCAATCACTGTGCTGTGATTCGTTACAGCACAAGCTAAATTTTTGGGAAGGGAGGGTGTCCCTGAATGATAGTTTGGAAATGTGGTCACCCTACTCTGTGCCCTGTTATACCTATTCATCAACCCCAGAAGAAATGGGACAAGAGGTTTAAAGGGGAGCTCCAGCCTTTTTATGTTTATTCAAAGTCAGCAGCTACAAAAAGTGTAGCTGCTGACTTTTAATAAACAGACACTTTCAACAAACAGACACTGCTCCGCGGTCCAGCGACGCGGCCGCCCGGAGCTCCGCTCCTAAGCCCCTCTCTCCGGCCGGCGCCTCCATTCATAGTGTGGGCACCCGGCCGTGTCAGCTTTCGGCTTTACGGCCGGGCACTCACTGCGCATGCGCGAGTCGCGCTGCTCTCTATGAATGGACAGGCGATCTCCTGGGACCTGTTACGTGTCTTTGGAGATCGCCTAGAGGGAGGGGCCGCCTAAGGCGAGAGGAGATGTCGCCGAGGGGGTCCCTGGGCGGAAGGAGGAAGTGGGACAGGAAGTCCCACTCATACTGAAGCCCCCACTCCCCCCCCCCAAAAAATGACATGCCAAATATGGCATGTAAGGGGGTGAGGAGTGCTTAAAGCGGAAGTTCCACTTTTGGGTGGAACTCTGCTTTAAGGGAAACCCTTTAGTCAACGCAGCCTCAACCAGATACATGACATATTCTCAACCAGGGTTCCCCCAGAGGTTGCTGCTAGGTGTTCCTTAACCACTTAAGGACCCCTTCACGCCGATATACGTCGGCAGAATAACACGGCTGGGCACAATCACGTACCTGTACGTGTCTCTTTAAGCCCAGCCGTGGGGTCGCGAGCGCGCCGCCACGGGCGCGCTCGCCACCCGGTCCGAGCGTGCGACCCGCCCACGGGCTCTAATCGGGCGCTTCTAAAACACACCTGCCGCTGTAATTCATATGCCCGGTGCCCAACAACGGGCCAGACATATAAATAGTGGGCGGCAGCGGCGACCATAGATAGATTCATGCAATGCATGAATCTATCTATGGTGAGAAAGAGTGACAGGAGAGAGGAGGCGGCGCTCCCTTTATGGACGCACCGCCACTGGTTCTTACCAAGAAACAGGGTGTTAGGAAGGAATAAGTGTCCCAACTATGTGCAATGGGACCCCATGGAAAACTAGTCATTTGTATTCAAACCCAAATTTTTCAGTATTTTTGGCATCACTCCTCACTGTATAAATTTTTCTTAACCGCTTCCCGACCACTGCACGCCAATGTACATCAGCAGAATGGCACGGGTGCGCAAAAGGGCGTACCCGTACATTCCTTCGTAACGCCGGGCTAGCAGGGCTCACGCACGTCGCGTGCCAAGGGAGCATGCCCGCAGGTCCCGCGGAATCGATGTCCGCCGGTGGACCCGCAATCGCGACAAGGAGAGGCAGAACGGGGAGATGTCTATGTAAACAAGGCATTTTCCTGTTCTGCCTAGTGACAGGACACTGATGTACTGCTCCTAGGGTGACCACATTTCCAAACTGCCATTCAGGGACACCCCCCCCCCCCCAAAAAAAAATATGTTTTTTTACATATTTTTTTGCCAGTTTTGGGGGCAGGGGCGTATCCTGAAATCAGCGGGCCCGTGACAGAGGGCTGGGTGACAGGGGACTGGGTGACAGAGGGCTGGGTGACAGAGGGCTGGGTGACAGAGTGACAGAGGACTGGGTGACAGGGGACTGGGTGACAGGGGACTGGGTGACAGGGGACTGGGTGACAGGGGACTGGGTGACGGGGGGACTGGGTGACGGAGGGCTGGGTGACGGAGGGCTGGGTGACGGAGGACAGGGTGAAAGGGGGCTGGGTGAAAGGGGGCTGGGTGACAGGGGGCTGGGTGACAGGGGGCTGGGTGACAGAGGGCTGGGTGACAGAGGGCTGGGTGACAGAGGGCTGGGTGACAGAGGGCTGGGTGACAGGGGACTGGGTGACAGGGGGCTGAGTGACAGAGGGCTGAGTGACAGAGGGCTGGGTGACAGAGGGCTGGGTGACAGGTGACAGAGGGCTGGGTGACAGAGGGCTGGGTGACAGAGGGCTGGGTGACAGAGGGCTGGGTGACAGAGAGCTGGGTGACAGAGAGCTGGAGCTGGGTGACAGAGGGCTGGGTGACAGAGGGCTGGGTGACAGGGGACTGGGTGACAGAGGGCTGGGTGACAGAGGGCTGGGTGACAGAGGGCTGGGTGACAGAGAGCTGGGTGACAGAGAGCTGGAGCTGGGTGACAGAGGGCTGGGTGACAGAGGGCTGGGTGACAGGGGACTGGGTGACAGAGGGCTGGGTGACAGAGGGGGACAGGGGGACTGGGTGGCGGAGGGCTGGGTGTGGGTGACAGAGGGCTGGGTGACAGAGGGCTGGGTGACAGGGTGACAGAGGGCTGGGTGACAGGGTGACAGAGGGCTGGGTGACAGAGGGCTGGGTGACAGGGTGACAGAGGACTGGGTGACAGAGGACTGGGTGACAGAGGGACTGGGTGACAGAGGGACTGGGTGACAGAGGGACTGGGTGACAGGGTGACAGAGGGCTGGGTGACAGGGTGACAGAGGGCTGGGTGACAGGGGGTTGGGTGACGGAGAGCTGGGTGACGGAGGACTGGGTGATGGAGAGCTGGGTGACAGAGGGCCGGGTGACAGAGGGCCGGGTGACAGAGGACTGGGTGACAGGGTGACAGAGGACTGGGTGACAGAGGACTGGGTGACAGAGGACTGGGTGACAGAGGACTGGGTGACAGAGGGCCGGGTGACAGAGGGCCGGGTGACAGAGGGCCGGGTGACAGAGGGCTGGGTGACAGGGTGACAGAGGACTGGGTGACAGAGGACTGGGTGACAGGGTGACAGAGGACTGGGTGACTGGGTGACAGAGGACTGGGTGACAGAGGGCTGGGTGACAGAGGGCTGGGTGACAGAGGGCGGGGTGACAGAGGGCGGGGTGACAGAGGGCGGGGTGACAGAAGGCTGGGTGACAGGGTGACAGAGGGCTGGGTGACAGGGTGACAGAGGGCTGGGTGAGGGGGGACTGAGTGACAGAGGACTGGGGGACAGAGGACTGGGGGACAGGGTGACAGGGGACAGGGTGACAGGGGACAGGGTGACAGGGGACAGGGTGACAGAGAGCTGGGTGACAGAGAGCTGGGTGACAGAGAGCTGGGTGACAGAGAGCTGGGTGACAGAGAGCTGGGTGACAGAGAGCTGGGTGACGGAGGGACTGGGTGACGGAGGGCTGGGTGACGGAGGGCTGGGTGACGGAGGGCTGGGTGACAGGGACTGGGTGACAGAGAGCTGGGTGACGGAGGGCTGCCTGACGGAGGGCTGGGTGACGGAGAGCTGGGTGACTGAGAGCTGGGTGACGGAGAGCTGGGTGACGGAGAGCTGGGTGACGGAGGGCTGGGTGACGGAGAGCTGGGTGACGGAGAGCTGGGTGACGGAGGGCTGGGTGACGGAGGGCTGGGTGACGGAGAGCTGGGTGACGGAGGGCTGGGTGACGGAGGGCTGGGTGACGGAGAGCTGGGTGACGGAGAGCTGGGTGACGGAGAGCTGGGTGACGGAGAGCTGGGTGACGGAGATCTGGGTGACGGAGAGCTGGGTGACGGAGAGCTGGGTGACGGAGAGCTGGGTGACGGAAGGACTGGGTGACGGAGAGCTGGGTGACGGAAGGACTGGGTGACAGAGGGACTGGGTGACAGAGGGACTGGCTGACAGAGGGACTGGCTGACAGAGGGACTGGCTGACGGAGGACTGGGTAGAGAGAGATTATACAGTCCAGATTACAATTTGCAGGGGCAGCAGAGGTGACAGAGAAAGGGGGGTGCACCATGCAACCCCCCCCCCCCCTTTCTCACTGTCACCTCTGCTGCCCCTGCAAATTGTAATCTGGACTGTATAATCTCTCCCCCCATTGCATGGTCAACCCCCCCCCCCCCCCCTGCACCTACCTTTTCTGCCCCTGCTCCAATGATGGCCGGCGCGGCGCAGCGGAAGTCGGGACTCGCGGGAGGTCGGGACTCAGGACGGGCGGCGGATCGAGTCCAGCTGAGCAACCAAGGCCTGAAGGGGAGGAGGAGGATGTCTTGGTCTGTGCCGCGGTAGGTGAGTGACTCACTGCTGTGACGGTGCTGTCTCTCTGCCTGTTACGCTGGCGCTGCTGCTCTCTCTGCAGCAAGAATCGCGGCTGGCCGCTGGAGGAGGAGGAGGTGGGGGAGGAGTCGGAGGCGCAGAGAGCGGGACACGGTGACGTCACTGGTTGCTACAAGCCAAGCGGGGCTTCCCTAGCAACCAGTGATTTAGAATCATTTAATTACAGCGACAGCAGCGGCAGTGAGTGTGGCAGGCAGTTGATTCCGGGACTCTCTATTGTCCCGGTTTGAAGGCTCCCGGGACACGGGACAAAAATGTATATTACGGGACGATCCCGGGCAAACCGGGACACGTGGTCACCCTAACTGCTCCCTGTCATCGGGAGCAGTGATCTGTCATGTCCTAAGTAGCCCATCCCCCTACAGTTAGAAAACGCTGAGGGGACACATTTAACCCCTTGATCGCCCCCTAGTGTTTCACCCCTTCCCTGCCAGTGACATTTACACAGTAATCAGTGGCTATTTTTAGCACTGATTGCTGTATAAATGTCAATGATCCCAAAATAGTGTCAAAAGTGTCCATACTGTCTGCCGCAATGTTGCAGTCCTGATAAAAAACACAAATCTGTGATCCAACAAGTCTCAGTGACTCGATCGTTGCGCGGGTCTATTGAGGTCCTCCACGATTTTCAGGCCCGCGGCGTAGCCGTCATTTGACTATAGCACCTGCCTTTAGTGGTTAATCTAACATGTTTTACTGTAATCTGTACTTGAAGGCATAACTACTTTCTCAAATGTATGTCTCCTGATGCTTGATAACATAAAAAATGGTGTGGTCATTGTAGTGAAGTCATATATATTGGAGTCCGGTTAGATAATTGATATTTAGGTATTAGTATGATGACTAAAAGTTATGTTCTTCCGCAGCAACACACCAGGCTCTCCAGAGAGTGCATTTATTTGACTTCCAATACAGAATAAAGTCCAAATTCCACAGATGATATAAATCCAACAGAGTAGTTCAAAGTCCCATCTGACTAGATCAGCTCTAGACCTGTGCCATACCCAGAGAATACACAGAGAATATTCTGATCACTTCTAGACCTGTGCCATATTCATACAGAGAATATACAGAGACTATTCTGAGTAACAAAACTCACCTCCAGGATTATATTTCCTATTCACTGAATAGCTGAGCAATTTGATTGGCCGTCTTTGATCTACATCCTGTCTTTCAGAGTGACAGATAATGACCCCAGCCGAAGACGGCTTTAATCATCACCTATTCCTTATTTTCCATTCTTGCATACTAATAAGCTTCCTCTAATATGTAATTAGATTACATGTGGCCTGAGTAATGGTTTGATTTGTAAAATAGACTCATCCTGTCTCTTTGCCTATCGACAATCGACAAGCGGCTTTTGATGTGTAACATGTAACGTATTTATCGACGTATACAGCGCACTTTTTTCCCCTTAAAATCAGGGGAAAATCGTGGGTGCGCGATATACGCCGATCCCCACTGTCTCCGACATTGTCCGAGCCGAGTGTACTGCGCACTCGGCTAGGCTCCGCCCGCAGCCACGCGAGAGGAGCCGAGAGAATCCGAGTGCGCAGGAAATCCGGCTCTGCACAGCACGCCAAATTCGAACACACAACGGAACACAACCCCCGGGCAAGGTGCGGACACCCAGAAGGACACCCAGAAGGCTCGACGGACCCCGCACAACGCCGCAGACGGACGCCAGACAAGGCCGCCGATGGACGCCGGGCAAGACAGCAGACGGACACCGACAAGGCTGGACGGACCCCGTGCAAGGCCGCAGACGGACGCCGGACACGGCCGCCGATGGACGCCGGGCAAGACATATCCAAAATGTAAGTTTTTTTCCCCTAAACTTCCCTTCTCAGCTTGGGGTGCGCGCTATACGCCGGCGCACGGTATATGCCGATAAATACAGTAATTATCTTAACAGGTACCAAATGTCAACTGAAATCTGGCCTGGTCAATTTTGGACTTATAATATAATAATACAACGTGTGCGGTGTATATATATATATATATATATATATATATATATATATATATATATATATATATTGTGACAGGAAGTCAGGTAAATCTGTGGGTGTTGTCACTGATGGGACATACATTTCTGCCTTGTTTAGACGATACACAGATTGTTATCGGGCGTCGGCTGCAAACGTAGCCAGAGGAAGGCTAGGGGCCGTTGAAAAGCTTCAGCTGTTCAGAATGAAGCAATCAAGGCCTTTATAAGTAGCCAGAGGGTTACCACTTGGTGGCTGCATCACTTCTAAGGCTGTGTGAGTAGGAGAGCAGTGCCAGAAAGTCTCCTGATGAGGTGAGGAGACCATTGACTTTTTCCTGTGTTATAAATATCAAAAGACTACTGTTTGTGCTGTATGACCAGCATTGTCTGCCCAGCGCTAGGCTGAGCCAGACTCCTTAGATAGGTTCCTGTGTGGAAGGTAGACGCCCAGAGTGGCTAGGATTTATTTTATGTTTAATTTTGTTTATACTGTTTGGATGCTTGCAATTGTTTTCCAGCAAGATGAAAGAATAAACCAAAAACTTTGTTTTCAACCGTCTTCGACTGACAGTCTGTATAATTCAGTGTGTGGTGAACCCAACCAAGGGGTCACACACCCCACTACCGAGCTAACCCCTTACTATATATATATATATATATATATATATATATATATATAATATATATATTATCCCACACAAATCGGCCAACACATTACAACATATATTACAACAGTCATGAAAAGGAGGGGGGGGGTAAATCTTCTGCAGGTGAAGTGGTGAATACAATTACAGTCCCGGCAGAAATTGACAGCATATTCAAAGCAAAAATAAAAAATCTTGTGTATAAGGCTTACACATTATATGACAACTTTCTACCCGTCCTCGTGTTCTTCTCCATTATTATTTTTGGAACGAAACTGAAACAATTCAAAAAATGTCAAATAGGATGTCCTAGTTTTGATTTATTTTTCACTTTAAAAAAATATAATCCTAATGAAGAGTATTTCTATACTTACTGAACATGACAAACTTTTTCTTTTTTCTTTTCCCCCCCCTTTCTAAATTAAAATTGTTTTAGGACTAACACTTATTATGCTGAAATTGTCACAAAGCCAGTAAAAAAAAAAAAACTAAAAAAAAAAATGACTTAATTTCAAATGATTTTTTTTTTGCTTTTTTTTTCAGAGAAGGAAGAAGTCTTAACTCTCTTCGCCCGCTCAAGCTGTAAGTCCTCACTTTAAATAGTATCACTAATGGGGTATGTCGTTTCAAACAGATGCCACAATGTGATGCGGGTTTCTTAATATGTGTCACGGAGTGTAAGTCAGAATCCAGACTGTCATGACATGATATGGGATTTCAAATAAAGATGTCACTTATTTATTTATCCGTCTGAATTTTAGTGCTGTGCCACATCAGAAGAGAAATGAATGCCAGAAACTGGCATTTTAATTGGCACTTATATTTTATACGGTAGGTTGTGGGGAGGGGATCTTTTTTGCCAGAGCGGAGAACAGAAAACTGCGTTTTAATTTGACGAGAAGAACAGAAATGGATTTGGGTAAATGTGCCCACTTTTAGATGTAAGGTATTCACTTCCTTCGTGCCACGTGGATTTTCTCTCTATATTATGTCATTTCTTGAAATGTTCATCATATATATTGTGACAGGAAGTCAGGTAAATCTGTGGGTGTTGTCACAAACAGGACATACATTTCTGCCTTGCTTAGACAATACACTAATCATTATTGGGCGTCGGCTGCAAAAATAGCCAGACAAGGTCTGAGGGCGTTGAAAGACTCCAGCTGTTCAGAGTGGGGCAATTAAGCCCTCTATAAGAAACCCAGAGGGTTACCACTAATTGCTGCGTCACTCCTAAGGCTGTGTGAGTAGGAGAGCAGTGCCAGAAGGTCTTCGGTGGAGGTGAGGAGAGGATTGATTTTTCTGTGTGATAAAAATCAAAAGACTATTGTTTTGTGCTGTATGTCCAGCACTGTCTACCCAGCAGTAGGCTGTGTTAGACTTCATAGATAGGTTCCTGTGTGGAAGGTAGACGCCCAGAGTGGCTAGGGTTTATTTTATGTTTGATTTTGTTTACGCTGTTTGGATGCTTGCAATTGTTTTCCAGCAAGATGGAAAAATAAACCAGAAACTTTGTTTTCAACCGTCTTCGACTGCCAGTCTGTATAAATTCAGTGTGTGGTGAACCCATCCAAGGGGTCACACACCCCGCTACCGAGCTAACACCTCACAATATATGTATATATATACACAGTTGCAATAAAAAGTATGTGAACCCCTTTGGAACAGCACTGTTTGCTGTTTATATAGCTCTCCCCACAGGAAGTGCATAATTTCACCCAGAAATGACGTCCTACCGCGGGTCATAGTTCACTGCACATGCTCCAATGGCAACAAAATGGCGGCGCCCATAAAAAAAAAAATATATATATATAATAACAGTGCACCAACAGAGGGGGCTGGCCCCAGAAAAGCAGGCAGATGAGGGAGGGGTTGAATAAACGTCCATGGTCCGCATTGTGCATAGGCAGCAAAAAAACAACAGCATCACAACCTATAAATAAAAACAATTAAATCACATGGGTGAACAGAATCGCCCAGTACATTTTAACTCTATGTATATATATTGTGACAGGAAGTCAGGTAAATCTGTGGGTGTTGTCACAAACGGGACATACATTTCTGCCTTGCTTAGACAATACACTAACCATTATTGGGCGTCGGCTGCAGAAATAGCCAGGAAGGCTAAGGGCGTTGAAAGACTCCAGCTGTTCAGAGTGAGGCAATTAAGCCCTCTATAAGAAATCCAGAGGGTTACCACTAATTGCTGCATCACTCCTAAGGCTGTGTGAGTAGGAGAGCAGTGCCAGAAGGTCTTCTGTGAAGGTGAGAAGAGGATTGATTTTTCTGTGTGATAAAAATCAAAAGACTATTGTTTGTGCTGTATGACCAGCACTGTCTACCCAGCAGTAGGCTGTGTTAGACTTCATAGATAGGTTCCTGTATGGAAGGTAGACGCCCAGAGTGGCTAGGATTTATTTTATGTTTGATTTTGTTTATGCTGTTTGAATGCTTGCAATTGTTTTCCAGCAAGATGGAAAAATAAACCAGAAACTTTGTTTTCAGCCGTCTTGGCTTGCCAGTCTGTATAAATTCAGTGTGTGGTGAACCCATCCAAGGGGTCACACACCCCGCTACCGAGCTAACCCCTCACAATATGTATTATTCCCACTGGCAGACCTTGGACTGAAGTAGACTCCAAATGGCAGATTGCCAATTGGCCAGACACTGTTCTACTTAATGACAGATTTATTTTTCTGTCGGTAGCTGTTGAGGTGGTTACCTCCCCTCTACTGTCTGGCAATCTGCCATTTGGAGTCTACTTCAGTCCAAGGTCTGCCAGTGGGATCCCGTTTAGGGCTTTTATGCCCATTTACATATACTGTTTACCAACAGTTTGTACCATAGTCCTACCTTTGTACCTTTAGACACAACGGTGAGTCACGTTTTTTTTTTTTCTTGTTACTGAAGTATTGTCTTTTCTCTCCTTGCATCCTCTTAGAATACTTACCACATCCCCAGGAGGCTGGTTAGGTTAAAAGCGTTGGACACTCTTTACCTCACAATCAGTGGTTGGATCGACTCTTTGAGATTCGATTGATCCGTAAGTTCAATAATTCATTATTTATTTGTATTTTTGTTTTAACGCTCGTGTATGGATTTTTTGTTTGGATGCCCATGAAGGGTGTTTTCGCAGATAAGTCTATACCTGTATGAACTACCATCTAATCTTGTTTCTGATCACACTATATGTACCTCGTATGTGATTGGCTACTGATTTGTTGGGTGTCTTACCTGGATTTTCACGCACTTGATGTATGGGTTGGTCCGTTTATTGCATGGGCAGCAACATGTTAACAGCATTTTAATCTTTTATTTGTGATTTTTATATGTTTTATGTATAAACTGGTTTGACTAATTGACGTGTTTTGATGTTTCTCTGTTTATGTTATGTATGTCCGTTATTAGACCTTTATGCTCCTGATGAAGCGTCCTGTACGCGAAACATGTTCTAGAGTAAATGCAAGATCTACCATTATGCATATTGGATTCAGCTTCAAACAAAAATGCCGCGTAAACGCGATCGGTTCAACCGATGAGAATAGTCCGGGTTTGACCGATGAAAACGGTCCATCAATCGTGTGTGGGGGCCATCGGTTATTTAACATTGGTTAAAAAAAAGCTACTTGTTTTAAATTTAACCGATGGATTCCTAACCGATAGGACAAAACTGATCTTAGTACGCACAACCATTGCTTAAAAATCCACACATGCTCAGAATCAAGTCGACGCATGCTTGGAAGCATTGAACTTCATTTTTTTCAGCACGTCGTTGTGTTTTATGTCACCACGTTCTGACACGATCGTTTTTTTAACTGATGGTGTGTAGGCGCGACGGACCATCAGTCAGCTTCATCGGTCCGTTCTCATTGGATGGACTGATCGTGTGTACGCGGCATAAGAGTTCTATACCTTCTTGACGCTATGTGCTTTTATGCCATGAATGTATCTGTATAAGTATAAATGTATCTCTTACTTTGTGTTGGATGCACTGATATCATATGCTGATACTGTTTCATGAAATTATGTATAAAATAAGGGCCAGATTCACAGAAGAAGTACGCCGGAGTATCTACTGATACTCCGGCGTAGTTTCAAATTGATATAGTCATATCTTTAGTTTGAATCCTCAAACCAATATACGACGGCTTTTGGCTTCAATCCGACAGGCGTACGGCTTTGTACGCCTTCGGATCGTAGGTGCAATACTTCGGCGCCCGCTGGGTGGAGTTCGCGTCGTTTTCCATGTCGGGTATGCTAATTAGCTGTTTACGGCGATTCACGAAGGTACGTGCGGCCGTCGCATTCTCTTACGTCGTCGCTAGTCGGCTTTTCCCGGCGTATAGTTAAAGTTGCTATTTCTTGGCCTATCTTTAGACTTGCCATGTTAAAGTATGGCCGTCGTTCCCGCGTCAAATTTTAATTTTTGTTTTGCGCAAGTCGTCCGTGAATAGGAAAGGACGTAACTCACGTCGACGTTCAAAAAATTATGTCGGTGCGACGTCATTTCGCGCAAAGCACGGCGGGAAATTTCAAAACGGAGCATGCGCAGTCGGTTCGGCACAGGAACGCACCTAATTTAAATGATCCACGCCCCATTTGAATTAGGAGGGCTTGCGCCGGAGGGATTTACGCTACGCCGCCGCAAGTTTACAGACAAGTGCTTTGTGAATCAAGCACTTGCCCGTAAAACTTGCGGCGGTGTAACGTACTTTAAATGCAATATGTTACGCCGCCGGAATTGTACCTGAATCTGGCCCTAAATATTTATAGATCTTTTACATTAACTACCTGTACCAAAAGTCCAATTTATTAGTCCATTAATTTCCATTGTCAAATATTGGTACACGCCTTGTTTTTTTTTTTTTTTTTGCACGATATTTATGATGTTCTTTATACGCATTCTGTATAGTGAAAAATCCACAATGTTTGTAATACCTCTCAAATATTCTTCACCCTTTGTGAAAACCAAATTAAACTTGGCAACTGTCCACATTCATCAGCTTTAACCTGTTATCATTTGAAAGGACACGTAAGCTTTTTTGAATGAAATCAGATTGCAACCTAGGTCAAATATGCTGTATTCCATGCCTGTAGGCCTGCCATTATTGACAACCAGTCATTCAAAAAATTGAAAGACAGACTCAATATCAAATTGCTTGCTGAGCTCTACTGCCTAGGTCTGAAAGCTTGCCAATTTTTGAAAAGAGCTTCCCTGGAACACAGGAATTATTTAGGGCCAGTTGCACCTTTTAAAAGCCACCAACAAACAATGGAACAATGGTTTCCAAGCCAATAGTGGACCCAATGGTGGACCAAGCCAATGGTGGACCCAATGGTGGACCAAGCCAATGGTGGACCCAAGCCAATTTATGGCTTGGGTCAATAAATGAGATCACACAGATTCGGGTCGCAGTAACACCTGGCAGGCATTAAATTTACAGAAAGTGGAGCCATGATTCTATTTAGTAGGTGCTTATGCCAATAACTGACTGTGCAAGCTGGTTCAATCATATGGATGAATTAAACTAGTGAGTTAGGAAAACACATTTTTGGAAAGGAAGGCATGACTAAGGAAAATTGTCACCTTAATGAGTTAGGAAAATACAGTTTTGGAAATTAAAGCATGGCGAAGGATGACAGTGGCCTTGTGAAATATGGAAAAGGTGCTTTTGGAAATGAAGGCGTGGCAAAGGATGATGGTCTTAGGCCTTGTACACACGACCGGATCTATCCGCTGGGATTTATCCGCAGATCAGTTCCAGTAGATAGATCCGGTCGTGTGTACGGCCTAGCGGACATTTATCGGCGGATAAAAATCCAGCCAACGGATTTCAAGCGGATAAAAATTTCTTAGCATACTAAGAAATCTATCCGCTTGAATCCTGTCCAGCGGATTGATCCGGTGGTCTGTACAGACTCACCGGATCAATCCGTCCGCTCCCTTGCATGCGTCGTAATGATTCGACGCATGCATGGAAGTCTTTACCTTCCAGCGCCGTGGCGAAGGCGCGACACGTCACCGCGGATGGTTTCCGCGCGGATTTCGATCTGATGGTGAGTACAGCCATCAGATCCAAATCCGCCAGAGGATTTATCCGCTGGTAACGGTCCAGCGGACCGTTTCCAGCGGATATCCTCTGGTGTGTACGGGGCCTTATAGGTTTTGAAAACACATATTTCGAAATTAAGACATGACTAAGGAAAATTGTCACCTTAATGAGTTAGGAAGAGGTATTTTTAGAAACAAAAGCATAGCTAAGGATGATGGTGGCCTAATGGGTTTAGAAAAAGCATTTTTAAAAATGAAGGCATGACTAAGGATGATGGTGGCGATAGAAGTATGGAAAAGGTATTTTTGGAAATGTAGGCATGGCTAAGGAAAATTGTTGCCTTAATGCGTAAAGAAACAGTATTTTTTGTAAATAAAGGCATGACTAAGGACAATTGTTGCCTTAATAAGTTAGGAAAGGATATTTTTGGAAATTAAAGCATGGCTAAGGATTATGTTGGCCTCATGGGTGTAAAAAATAATTGTTTTGAAAATGAAGACATGACTAAGGATGATGGAGGACCTATGAGTATGGAAAAGGTATTTTTGGAATTTAAGGCATGGCTAAGGATGATGGCGGCCTAGTGATTTAGGAAAACCATGTTTTTGTTTAACCAAGGCATGGCTAAGTATGATGGTGGTCTTTATCAGTTTAGAAAACACATTTTTGGAAATGAAGGCATGACTAAGGAAAATTGTCACCTTAATGAGTTAGAAAAGAGTATTTTTTAGAAATGAAAGCATGGCTAAGGATAATGGTGACCTACTGGGTTTAGAAAATGCATTTTTAAAAATGAAGGCATAACTAAAGATGATGGAGGCACTATGAGTATGGAAAAGGTATTTTTGGAATTTAAGGCATGGCTAAGGATGATGACGGCCTAGTGAGTTAGCCATGCCTTCATTAAAAAAATAAAAAAAATTTTTTTTTTTTTACTATTTTTTTTTTAAACTGCTTTGTGGCAACGGCGGATCCAGGGGGGGGGGGCAACATGGCAATTGCTCCCCCCCGAGGCAATCATGTCACATTGACATTGTCTGCAGTCTCTGACCATCTCTTGTACCATGCCTGCAGTCTCTGACCATCTCTTATACCATGTCTGCAGTCTCTGACCATCCCTTGTACCATGCCTGCAGTCTCTGACCATCTCTTGTACCACGTCTGCAGTCTCTGACCATCCCTTGTACCACGTCTGCAGTCTCTGACCATCTCTTGTACCACGTCTGCAGTCTCTGACCATCCCTTGTACCACGTCTGCAGTCTCTGACCATCTCTTGTACCACGTCTGCAGTCTCTGACCATCTCCTGTACCACGTCTGCAGTCTCTGACCATCTCTTGTACCATGTCTGCAGTCTCTGACCATCTCTTGTACCATGTCTGCAGTCTCTGACCATCTCTTGTACCACGTCTGCAGTCTCTGACCATCTCTTGTACCATGTCTGCAGTCTCTGACCATCTCTTGTACCATGTCTGCAGTCTCTGATCATCTCTTGTACCATGTCTGCAGTCCCTGACAATCGTCTACAAACTATGGGATAGATTTATGGCATTTATATTTAAATATTTTTTACTAGTAATGGCGGCGATCATTGATTTTTTAGCGGTACTGCAACATTGCAGCGGACACACCGGACACCTAAATGATTTCTGTAAGCAACACCTTATTTTCTGGCAGTGCCCCTCCCGAGACTAGACTCTGGATCCGCCCTTGGGATGATGGTGACCTCATGAGTTTACAAAATGCATTTTTGGAAAAGAAAGCATGACTAAGGATGACGGTGGCCTTATGACTTGGGAAAAGGTATTTTTGTGAATAAAAGTACGACCAAGGAACATGGTGGCATTACGAGTTAGAAATGGAAATGTTATGGAATTGCAAACGGTCTAGATTTGATAAATTAAAATGACACCTGAGTCAAGGATAACACCAAGGTAATGCATTTATGACATATACAGGTATTTTACTTTCCAGTGTGAAATGTATTACATTTAGGAACCCCTTTTTATGACGGTGCTGAAATTGTTCCTGTTGAAGTTTTTGCCAATTTTACAGTGCTATGTATGAACTCCAGAAGTGACAGCTCTAATATTGACTTTTTATAGAGAAAACCATATTAACCTCTTCAAATACATTTTTTACACTTCCTTTACTTGTAAAATTGCATGTCTCTCAGTGCCATCAAGCTGTGTTATGTTATTAGACAAAGAAAATGTACAGGAATTATTTTTTTTCTTTATACCGTTACAAAATTGAGGCAATGCCTAAAGAAAAAAAAATCCAACAATATTCTCAAATAACTATAACAAATGTTACCAGTAAGGCGACTCCTCCCTTTTAATTTTCTCCCTGATTGGGCCTAACGATGATAAATTGCGGACTGTTGAATCATATTATTGTTTGTTATTGATAAGCACAAAATCAGTGAAATATTGAAGTGTGAAATAAATGGCACAGCTACAAAGAAAGGTCACACAAAGACCAATTTAATTTTTTTTTATATAAGATGAATGGAATGTAAAAAACACAACTATGCAATCAATGAGCAACACACAATGCATTCTATTTATCTGGGTTTTCATATCAGCGTGTGATCTATTTATTCCAGACATTTCCCAAATATACAATAGATTTTGTTTTTTATTCTTTTTAAGTACTATTACTTTTTTCACCAAGCCTTACCACACAATTTTACACCAACCCACTGCTTTACAAATAAATTGGAAATATTTAAAACATTTACCAATTGCTGCATGATTGTTATGATGCAGATTGTGTTAAGCCTCGTACACGCGATCAGTCCATCCGATGAGAGCGGTCTGAAGGACCGTTGTCATAGGTTAACCGATGAAGCTGACTGATGGTCCGTCGTGCCTACACACCATCGGTTAAAAAAAACGATCGTGTCAGAACGCGGTGACGTAAAACACAACGACGTGCTGAAAAAAACGAAGTTCAATGCTTCCAAGCATGCGTCGACTTGATTCTGAGCATGCGTGGATTTTTAACCGATGGTTGTGCCTACTAACGATCGTTTTTTTTCCCATCGGTTAGGAATCCATAGGTTAAATTTAAGGCAAGTTGGCTTTTTTTAACCTATGGTAAAATAACCTTTGGGTCTTACACACGATCGGTTTGGACCAATGAAAACGGTCCATCAGACTGTTGTCCTTTGGTTAACCTATCGTGTGTACGAGGCCTAAGTGTTAGTCATAACACCACAGAAGCTTCTCTCCATTCATTTTAGCTGAGGCTGCTGAGAAAGGGACTTGGGAATCTGTGTCCTTCGTCCCTTTCTCTGTCTCAAAGGGGAGATGTCAGAGGTCTGTTAAGACCCCTGATATCTCTCCAAAGACCGCCAACAGGGCTGATTAAAAAAAATAAAAATAAAATTGCAATAAATAACTAAAAAAAATTAAATAAAATGTAAATAATAATAATAAAAAAAACACACTGATAATCCACCAACCCCCCCCCCCCCCTTAAAAAAAAAAAAATTCTAAAAAAAAAAAATACTGCCACCGTCACATGACATTAAAAAAAGTATCGGTATTCGGTATCGCCGAGTACTTGAAAAAAAGTATTGGTACTTGTACTTGGTCTCAAAAAAGTGGTATCGGGACAACCCTACTTATTACATTTGGCCGCTAAGGAGATCAGCTCCCCCCTAATGACACACTTATGAGCCGCCCATAGGGTGGTTGGGGATGTGTCAGCAGTGTCATTATCCCTAAAATAGTGGGAAAGGTGTTCAGATAGCAATCGAGAATTCTCCGCATCCAACAGGAGGGAGTCATTCATCCTCCAGATCATAGATCTGGCACTATGGTCTGAAAGTGTCAGTGACCTAGTTATCGGGTGATGGTCCGAGAGCAGCATGGGCGCGATTGTGGCTTCCATCAGCATTGTGAGGTCTTTTTGTAAGATAAAGAAGTGATCAATTCGCGAGTACTTTTTATGCAAGGGCAAAAAGAATGTGAAGTCCTTCACGTTCGGGTGCAACGTACACCAGGAGTCATGCAGAGTCAGTCTACTTAGTTGGGATTTGATGGCGCGGGGGGCTCGATAAGTCAAGCATGTGGACCCATTAGACGTATCCAGGGAGGGTGTCAGTGGGACGTTGAAATCCCCACCTATAATTAATGTACCATGTTGAAAGGCAGTTAATTGGTAGAACATGTTTCTAAAGAAAGGCACTTGCTTTGTGTTAGGGGTGTATATGTTTGCAATCGTGTACGATCGACCATGTAGTGTGCCCTTGATGAAAAGATATCGTCCCAACGCGTCCCGTTGTACATCTGAGATTTGGAACGGGCAATGTTTTGAAATGAGGATAGAGACCCCTTTCGATTTTGCTTCCTCATTAGTGGCATGGTATACAGTAGGGAAGTAATGGTTGTAGAGTTTGGGAATGCTATCAGATCGAAAGTGAGTCTCTTGGATGAGCACAATGTGAGGTTTGTCTTTTTGGAGTGTATACAGAAGCCGCGAGCGCTTTTCTGGTATGTTAAGACCGCAAATATTTATCGAATATAGTTTAAGCCGCGCAGGGGGAAATGAGTCCAATGTGGGGCAGCTGAGGCTGAGGGTGTACCGTCCGTCATGTCGGGGGGGGGGGGATCAGGAAATTGGGTGGGTTGAGTAAGAAGGGAGGGGCCTAACAGGCACACTGGGACAATACGTGATTTTTAAAGGAGTTCTCCAAGCTAAAACTTTTAACCCCCGCTGTGCCCGGGGCTGTAAAACTATACAAAATAAACTTTCACTTACCTGCCTACGATCCCCCGTTGTTCCGATATCGCCGTCCCGTTCTCCGGTCCCGGTCTGTTCCACTTCCTGCGGGTCAATGACTCACAGTGCGCACAGCCTATCAGCGGCCGCAGCAATGTCCCGTCGCGGCCGCTGATAGGCTGAGCGCACTGTGAGTCACCGACCCGCAGGAAGTGGAAGAGAATTAGGTGATAGGACCTAGTCCCGTCACCTGAAATGGGGGAGAGCCAATCGGATGAGTACAGCACGCATAGGGCATCCGCGCCCCAGTCAGAGCACAGGCACCGCTGTACGCCGCCGTATGGGGGTTGGTCAGGACCCAACCAGAGGCCAGTGAAACTAAAGTAAAGTCAAAAGGTGGTGGCATGCCACCCCAGAACGGACTGCGGTGTGCAATGGTATTGTGGAGAAGTCCGACCCCGAGAGGAACCCGAGGAAGGGGATGCCAGGATGAGTTCCAGCTGATCTTCCATAAGGGAGAAGGCACAGTGTGCTATGGCTGGGGATATACAGTGGGTGACTGCGATATTGTGTCAATCTCGCTCCCTTTCTCGGCAGAGATTGAGCACCTACGAGCCCCATCGCGGGAGCCAGCGCTGAGCTGGCTTGCCGCGATGGAGACAAAGCCGTCATAGACGCGACGGGAGATCCGACTTGGATTCCCGCCAATTCTACACGTGTGCGGCGTTTGGTATGAATCCTGAGGGGAAAGTCCCCGCCGGATTTTAACTAAAAATGCGGCATGGGTTCCCCCCTCAGGAGAATACCGGGCCCTTAGGTCTGGTATGGGTTGTAAGGAGACCCCCCTACGCCGAAATAACGGCGTAGGGAGGTCCCCCTACAATCCATACCAGACCCGTATCCAAAGCACGCTACCCAGCCGGCCAGGAAAGGAGTGGGGACGAGCGAGCGCCCCCCCCTCCTGAGCCGTACCAGGCTGCATGCCCTCAACATGGGGGGGTTGGGTGCTCTGGGGCAGGGGGCGCACTGCGGCCCCCCCCACCCCAGAGCACCCTGTCCCCATGTTGATGAGGACAGGGCCCCTTCCCGACAACCCTGGCCGTTGGTTGTCAGGGTATGCGGGCGGGAGGCTTATCGGAATCTGGGAGCCCCCTTTAATAAGGGGGCCCCCAGATACCGGCCCCCCACCCCAAGTGAATGAGTATGGGGTACCCCTACCCATTCACCTGCAAGAAAAGTGGTATAAACACAAATAAAAAAACACAGGGTATTAAAATATTTTATTAGTCTGCTCCGGAGGCCGCCCCCTGTCTTCTTTAGCTCTTTTCACCAGGGGGGGGCTTCTTCTTTGACGTCTTCGGGTGGGGGCCGCTCTTCTTCGCCGCCGTCTGGTTCTCTTCCACCGCCGGGGGGGGGTCGCTTTTATAAAAGCGCCCACCCCCCGGTGGGTTTCCTCCGACGTCTTGGGCGGGGGGTGGTGTGCTTCTCAGGGGGGGCTTCTTCTTCCGCTATCCGGGGGGGTCTTCTCCGCTTTCCGGGGGGTCTTCTCCACTCTCCGGGGGTCTTCTGCTATGTTCGCCGCTCTCCGCTGTTGACTCGGCGCGCCCCGGTTCTTCCTCCCGCTGTCCGGTGCCTTCTCCTTCAGCGCTGAACGTCTTCATCTTCTTCTTCTTCTTCTTCCGTGCTGTTACGTCGTCTTCTTCTTCTCCCGATGTTGACACGCCGGCTCTTCTCGCTGCAATGACAGGTGCGCGGCTTGCATCGGACTTATATAGGCCTCACAGTCCCATCATGCTCCGGTACCTACCCACGTGGGTAGGTATCACATGGGTAGGTACGGAGCATGATGGGACTGTGAGGCCTATATAAGTCCGATGCAAGCCGCGCACCTGTCATTGCAGCGAGAAGAGCCGGCGTGTCAACATCGGGAGAAGAAGAAGACGTCACAGCACAGAAGAAGAAGAAGACATCACAGCATGGAAGAAGAAGAAGAAGATGAAGACGTTCAGCACTGAAGGAGAAGGCACCGGACAGCGGGAGGAAGAACCGGGGCGCGCCGAGTCAACCGCGGAGAGCGGCGAACATAGCAGAAGACCCCCGGAGAGTGGAGAAGACCCCCCGGATAGCGGAGAAGACCCCCCCGGATAGCGGAAGAAGCCCCCCCTGAGAAGCACACCACCCCCCGCCGAAGACGTCGGAGGAAACCCGCCGGGGGGTGGGCGCTTTTATAAAAGCGACCCCCCCCCCGGCGGTGGAAGAGAACCAGACGGCGGCGAAGAAGAGCGGCCCCCACCCGAAGACGTCAAAGAAGAAGCCCCCCCTTGGTGAAAAGAGCTAAAGAAGACAGGGGGCGGCCTCCGGAGCAGACTACTAAAATATTTTAATACCCTGTGTTTTTTTTTATTTGTGTTTATACCACTTTTCTTGCAGGTGAATGGGTAGGGGTACGATGTACCCCATACTCATTCACTTGGGGTGGGGGGCCGGTATCTGGGCGCCCCCCTGCCCCAGAGCACCCTGTCCCCATGTTGATGAGGACAGGGCCCCTTCCCGACAACCCTGGCCGTTGGTTGTCGGGGTATGTGGGCGGGAGGCTTATCGGAATCTGGGAGCTCTACAGCCTCATGATATCCCTCCCTTTCCTATCAAATTTGTGCGTGTAGAGGCAGACGTTCCATTACTTTTGGTAACATAGTGTATGGTTTAGCAGGATTAAATTACAATTTGTTAGATACCAAACATGATATACCCGAGTGCGTGCGCATAGACTCCATCCAATCGGTTATTCAGCTGTATTTACATACGACTTTATGAGAGAGCTATTGAGTTTTAAAACACACCGGACATGTTATGATAGTAAAAAATAACTTCAGAACGAAACCGCCGCGGCTCAAGCGGCTAAAAATTCCTTTCTGAGAAAATGTGTTAGGCTTGTTGATTTAGACAAGATATCAAAAAAACGTTCTGCAGTGGGACCTTCGCGATTCCTCCGCATTCCTCTCACACGCCGCCATGCCGAGCCGTCATAAATGTTTATCACGCTGGATAGCGGTAATAAACGCTACGCCGGAATCCTGTAACGTCCAATGTAATGCAGCGAGAGAATATTCTCCAGACGGCGAAAATATGTAGCTCCTAATGTTTCTTAGATAGTTTTACAGCTCCACCTCCACAGGTCATTGCTTTCAATTTCTGAGCTGGGTTGCATGAAATGAACTCGAAAATTGGAGGACGCTCAGGAAAAAAAAAAAAAAAACTGCGAGGAAAAAGAAAGAAGACAAATAAGACAAAAGACCTGATTTACTAAGGTATGCACGTGTACGCCCAGAGTTTCAATCACGTGCTGAGTGGGCTGAGCAACCAAACTTTATTATATTATGGAACCACAACGGATACATCCATGGTAAGTCTACTTACAGATGCAGTTTGGTAAGGCGAAGACGGCCCGCTGAAGTTCAAACCAAGCATCAGAATGGGGAAGAAAGCGGGTTTAACCACTTCAATACCGGGCACCTGAACCCACCCCTTCCTACCCAGACCAATATTCAGCTTTCAGCGCTGTCACTCTTCAGCCTCGTACACGCGATTGGATTTTCTGCAAACAAAGTGTAGGACTTTTGTCCGAAGGGCGTTGGCCAAGAACTTGTCTTGCCTACAAACGTCAAAGAATTGTGGGCCAACAAACACTAAACTACGGGCCAGATTCTCAGAGGAGATACGACGGCGTATCTCCAGATACGCCGTCGTATCTCTGAGCTGCGCCGTCGTATCTATGCGCCTGATTCATAGAATCAGTTACGCCTAGATTTCCCTTAGATCCGACAGGCGTAAGTCTCTTACGCCGTCGGATCGTAACTTCATATTTACGCTGGCCGCTAGGGGCGTGTACGCGTCGAAATATGTTTCGATTTACGCGTCGAAATATGTAAATCAGCTAGATACGCGGATTCACGAACGTATGCCTGGCCGACGCAGTAAAGTTACGCCATTTACGTTGGGCTTTTCCCGGCGTATAGTTACCCCTGCTATATGGTGGCGTAAGTGCGGCGTACCAATGTTAAAGTGGAAGTAAACCCTCCTATCTTTTTCAGGCAAGGAAGCTGCCATCTTGGCCTTTGTTCAATCTTCAACTGCCATGAAGCTGCACATGTGATCAGTTATGACACCAGCCATTGGATGGTTTGACAGTTTGGTTGAGAGCACAACCAATGTGCAGTTAGCATTCCCGGCAAGTGTTACATCGATGGGTTTACTTCCGCTTTAAGTATGGCCGTCGTTCCCGCGCCGAAATTCGAAAATTTGACGTCATTTGCGCAACTCGTCCGTGAATGGGGCTGGACGTCATTTACGTTCACGTCAAAACCAATACGTCCTTGCGGCGTATTAGGAGCAATGCACACTGGGAGATTTCCACGGACGGCGCATGCGCCGTTTGTGAAAAACATCAATCACGTCGGGTCACAGAACATTTACATAAAACACGCCCCCCTGTTCCAAATTTGAATTAGGCGGGCTTACGCCGGCCGATTTACGCTACGCCGCCACAACTTATGCCACCGCAAAGATACGCGGATCTACGTGAATCTACCCCTATGTTTTTTTTCCAGCTCTTAAGCGCCACCCTTTCGGCAACGTCTGCTAATGTTGTGTTATGGTGAGCATTGCTTCTGAGCATGCGTGTTTGCACTTTGGAGTTATGTCCGACTTGTTCATTGCCCCGACTTGTTCATTCCCCGACTTAGTTGGGGTAGGCGGTACACTTTGGTGGGGGTTGGTCAGCCACGCCCTGTGACCTTTGACCTCTGGGAAACCTGCCTTCTGACCTTTGACCTCTGGGGGAGGTTCCTGTTCTAATTCCTGAGTCCTAGCCATATTCTTCAATGGGAAACCTTAACCCTAAGGCCGCGTACACACGATCGGTTAAACCGATGAGAACGGTCTGATGGACCGTTTTCATAGGTCCAAACCGATCGTATGTGGGCGCCATCGGTTATTTATCCATCGGTTAAAAAAAAGCTAAAAACTTTATTTAAATTTAACCGATGGTTTCCTAACCGATAGGAAAAAACGATCGTTAGTAGGCACGACCATCGGTTAAAAATCCACGCATGCTCAGAATCAAGTCAACGCATGCTTGGAGGCATTGAACTTCGTTTTTTTCAGCACGTCGTTGTGTTTTATGTCACCGCGTTCTGACACGATCGTTTTTTTAACCGATGGTGTGTAGGCGCGACGGACCATCAGTCAGCTTCATCGGTTAACCGATGAAAACGGTCCATCAGACCGTTTTCATCGGATGGACTGATCGTGTGTACAGGGCATAACCCTACCACTAACCCTAACCCCTAACCCTACCACTAACCCTAATCCCTAACCCGAACACTAACCCTAAGCCGAACCCTAACCCTAACTGACCTTTGAACTTTAACCCTAAGTGCATCTCCACTTAGTGAATCTCCCCACCCTAAACCCCTACCTTTCCCAGATCCCGCTCGGTTTGTTGGAAAAAAACATAAGTGCATCTCCACTTAGTAACTCTCCCCACCCAAAACCGCTACCTTTCCCAGAACCCGCTCGGTTTGTCGGAAAAAGGGGAATTTTTTTTTTTGTAAAAAGCATGCTCTCCCGGATTTGTTGGAGGAAAATCTGACAACAATTGTCAGACGGAGCGTAAAAACAGTCGGATTTTCCGACAACAGCCTGCCATCACACAATTCCCGTAGGAAAATCGATCGTGGGTATGGGCCTTGTGAACGACAATTGCGTGGTCATACTGTACCCAAATTACATTTTCCCCCCACAAATGGAGCTTTCTTTTGGGGGTATTTGATCACCTCTGCGTTTTTTATTTTTTGTTAAAGCGGGAGTTCACCCGAAAAACAATTTTTAACCTTAGATTGAGGCTCATTTTGTCAAGGGGAATCGGGTGTTTTTTTTTAAAACGAAGCCGTACTTACCGTTTTAGAGAGTGATCTTCTCCGCCGCTTCCGGGTATGGTCTTCGGGACTGGGCGTTCCTATTTGATTGACAGGCTTCCGACGGTCGCATCCATCGCGTCACGAGTAGCCGAAAGAAGCCGAACGTCGGTGCGGCTCTATACGGCGCCTGCGCATCGACGTTCGGCTACTTTCGGAAAATCGTGACGCGCTGTATGCGACCGTCGGAAGCCTGTCAATCAAATAGGAACACCCAGTCCCTCAGCCCATACCCGAAAGCGGCGGAGAAGATGCATCTCTAAAACGGTAAGTACTGCTTCAATTTTTAAAAAAACACCCGATTCCCCTAGACAAAACGAGCCTCAATCTAATGTTAAAAATTTAGTTTTTGGGTGAACCTCCACTTCAAATAAAATGAAAAAAGACCTTTAGATAGAGAACCTGTTCTCTTTCTTTCCGCCGGACTTCCGACGGACTCACTTGCGGACTTTTGCACGGTCAAAAGTCCGGCATAAGTGTAAGGCCCCGTACACACGACCGAACATGTCCGCTGAAACTGGTCCGCGGACCAGTTTCAGCGGACATGTTCGGTCGTGTGTACGGCCTATCGGACAGGTTTCCAGCGGACATTTGTCCAGCCGACCGTTTTCCAGTGGACAAAAATTTCTTAGCATGCTAAGAAACATGTCTGCTGGAAGCCTGTCCGTTGGACATGTTCGGTCGTCTGTACAGACTCACCATACATGTCCGCTCGGCCGAAAGCCCTCTCATGCGTCGAAGTGATTCGACGCATGCGTGGAAGCATTGACCTTCCAGGGCCGCGCACGTCTCCGCGTCATCGGCGCGGCCACGTCACCGCGTATTGTGTCCGCGCGGATTTCTGTCTGATGGTGTGTACAACCATCAGACAGAAATCTCCGGGCGGACATGCCTGCTGAAAACGGTCCGGCGGACAGTCCGTCCGTGTGTACGAGGCCTTACTAACCTAAAGCAGGGCAAAATCAGGTCTCTTGCCCTGCCAGAGTTCTTCTGTGTAGCAGCACAGTTGTGTAAAACTCAAGACTGGATGGATAAAAATACAAATCCTTTGGCAAGTAAAGTAGCCATCATATGTGTACTTCATCTGTGTGTAGTATAGCTGTTTCCTTGAATTTAGAATTTTAAGATGGTTCTAATTGAAGGAAATGGCAGGTTTTCGGAGAATAATATATTGTGTATGGCCTTTCCAACGTTTTAATAACTAGAAAAGTCAAAGTGGAACCTATTCCTGGAATCCTACTGCCTGCCTTATTACGGGAATACAGCCAAGAAAGACTTTCTATGTGCTGTTTGGAAGAGTCCTTATTATGACTTGTCAGATACAACGCTTTAAAAATTATGAACACGCTTCTTAAAAATAGCAATCTTTTTCTTCTGTTTTCACCCTTATTATAGGTACCTTCCGCGGTAACCGGCTGCGGCAGTAGAATTCACTTTCAGTAACAGTTACCATAGTTATTAAAAATATGAACTTTTTCCTGTAAATGAAGAACTGTGTGTAATACATCGGCCCAGATCCACGAAGCAGTTACGTTGGCGTATCTATTGATACGCCGCGTAACTTCTCGGATGCTCCGGCGTATCTTTGTTTTGTACCCACAAAACAAGATACGCCTGAAGCTGGGCTAGATCCGACTGACGTACGTCTTAGTACGCCGTCGGATCTAAGGTGCATATTTACGCTGGCCGCTAGGTGGCGCTTCCGTCGATTTCCGCGTTGAGTATGCAAATGAGCTAGATGCGCCAATCCACAAACGTACGTCCGCCCGACGCATTTTTTTTACGTCGTTTACGTAAGGCTTATTTCGGCGTAACGTTACCCCTGCTCTCTGAGGCGTACGCAATGTTAAGTGTGGACGTCTGGCCAGCGTAGAATTTTCCGTTGTGTACGTAAAACGTTTGCGAATAGGGCTTTGCGTAGAATTACGTTCACGTCTAAAGCATTGGCTTGTTGCGGGTTCATTTCGAGCATGCGCACTGGCATACCCCCACGGACGGCGCATGCGCCGTTAAAAATAAAAATGTCAATTACGTGGGGTCAATAGGAATTACCATAAAACACGCCCCATCTTATCCATTTGAATTGTGCGCCCTTATGCTGACACAGATACACTAAGCCACCGTAACTTACAGCGTATTTTCCATATCCACAAAGAATTTGCGCCGTAAGTTACGGCGGCGTAGTGTAACTGTGTCGGCGTAAGGGCTCGCAATTCAAATGGATAAGATGGGGTGTGTTTTATGGTAATTCCTATTGACCCCACGTAATTGACGTTTTTTTTTTTTTAACGCGGCATTACGGCTTTTTTTCTTTAGCCTTTTTAGCCTTTTTTGTTTGGCTGGACCTCCACTTTAACTAGGGGTAATGATTGCTACAAATGGTAAAAAAAAAAAAAAAAAATGACCTTCGAATTAAAGACCTTGTAGAATTGCCACAATGAATTTTTTTCACAAAAAAAGTAGAACGTCATTATTTTAGTGCTAAGAGATGGAGATAAAAAGTTATCCAAATGACAGTTTTGACCAATGGAACTAAACACAAAAAAAAAGGGAACAGATTTAAAAGAGCAAGAGACAACAGGTCCAGCTATGTATAACCGGTGATTATGTGCCAACGAGCAATGCCAACTTGGAGACGGGATCAGAGTGGATAGACTAAAATATGCCAAAAATTGGCTTTTGTTTTTGTTTTGTTCCTGCCATGTTTTGGAAGCATTTGGCTTAGGTAGCGATCGGGCTGGCCAAAAAAAAAAACAAAAAAAATTGTGCCTCTAAAAGCTTTCATGTGTTTGCCAAACTTTTGCATTTAGAAATTAATTTCAGCAACAGAAAAAATGAAAGAACACGCTATCATCGTTTCAGAAAGGATAAAGAGAACAAATGTAATACAGAACAAAAAGGCCAAACCGAAAAATACAATAAAATAAAATTAAGTAATTTCCTCGCCTCCTAATGGCACAGGTAGGGAAGATTCTTTCAAGACATTATGTCGATATTACGAACATCAGTCAAAAAGATTTGAACACATTCTATAAGGAATAGCTTAAACAATTTCATGAATCATGAAATTGGTTTTGTTGATGGATATAAGTCTGCTTTTTTTATTTTTTTCATTGTCACTGATCTCTCACAATATTCCTCTTCAGAGGAATCGTTTACCTCTGTTATTAAATTTATTGTATAGTTGGAGATGTACCATTCAGCATTTAGAGTTTTTGGAGCAAAGTTAACCACTTAAGGACCGGACCAATATGCTGCTAAATGACCCAAGGGGTTTTTACAATTCGGCACTGCGTCGCTTTAACAGACAATTGCGCGGTCGTGCGACGTGGCTCCCAAACAAAATTGGCGTCCTTTTTTTCCCCACAAATAGAGCTTTCTTTTGGTGGTATTTGATCACCTCTGCGGTTTTTATTTTTTGTGATATAAACAAATAGAGCGACAATTTTGAAAAAAAAACAATATTTTTTACTTTTTGCTATAATAAATATCCCCCAAAAATATATATAAACATTTTTGTTTTTCCTCAGTTTAGGCCGATACGTATTCTTCTACCTATTTTTGGTAAAAAAATCGCAATAAGCGTTTATCGATTGGTTTGCGCAAAATTTATAGCGTTTACAAAATAGGGGATAGTTTTATTGCATTTTTATAATTTTTTTTTTTTTTACTACTAATGGCGGCGATCAGCGATTTTTTTCGTGACTGCGACATTATGGCGGACACTTCGGACAATTTTGACACATTTTTGACATTGTCATTTTCACAGAAAAAAATGCATTTAAATTGCATTGTTTATTGTGAAAATTACAGTTGCAGTTTGGGAGTTAACCACAGGGGGCGCTGTAGGAGTTAGGGTTCACCTAGTGTGTGTTTACAACAGTAGGGGGGTGTGGCTGTAGGTGTGACGTCATCGATCGAGTCTCCCTATAAAAGGGATCACTCGATCGATACGCCGCCACAGTGAAGCACGGGGAAGCCGTGTTTACATACGGCTCTCCCCGTTCTTCAGCCTCGGGGAGCGATCGCGACGGAGCGGCTATAAACGAATAGCCGCGCCGTCGTCCCGGATCGCTCCCCGAGGGAATCCGCCCGCCGCACGCAGCGGGGGGTCCCGATCGGAACCCCCAACCGCTAGAAGGCGGGGACGTATATATACGCCCATCTGCCTGTCCGTGCCATTTTGCGGACGTATATAGTCGTGCGGCGGGTGTTAAGGGGTTAAGGGCCAGATCCTCGTAGCATAGCGCATTCCTACGTCTGGCGTAGCGTATCTCTGCGATACTACGCCGCCGTAACTTACAGCGCATTTTCCTTATCCTCAAAGAATTTGCGCCGTAAGTTACGGCGGCGTAGTGTAACTTTGGCGGCGTAAGGGCGTGCAATTCAAATGTATGTGATGGGGGCGTGACCCGACGTATTGCGCCTTTCGTGATGCATGCGCCGTCCGTGGGGGTATCCCAGTGCGCATGCTCGAAAATAAACCGGAACAAGCCAATGTTTACTGACGATGACGTCATTCTACGCAAATCCCTGTTCGCGAACGACTTATGCAAACGACGTAAAAAAAAAAAAATTTGACGCGGGAACGACAGCTATACTTAACATAGGATACGCCTCATATAGCAGGGGTAAATATACGTCGAAAAAAGCCTTACGCAAACAACGTAAAAAAATGCGCCGGCCGGACGTACGTTCATGGATCGCCGTATCTAGCTAATTTGCATACTCCACGCGGAATTCGACGGAAATGCCACCTAGCGGCCTTGGGGCTGCTTTAGCTGATTCCATGTTAGTAAAAGACGATTCACGCTTTTCTGTCTGTTACAGCGTGATGAATGTGCTTACTCCATTACGAACGGTAGTTTTACCAGAACGAGCGATCCCGTCTTATAACTTGCTTCTAAGCACGCGTGGGTTTTTGTACGTAGTTTTAGCCCACACACGATCATTTTTTACAACCCGAAAAAACACTTAAGGACCACCTCCTGCACATATACGTCGGCAGAATGGCACGGCTGGGCACAAGCACGTACAGGTACGTCCTCTTTAAGTGCCCAGCTGTGGGTCGCGGGCGAGCCCGACCCAGTCCAAAACTCCATCACCGCTGGAGTCCCGTGATCGGTCCCCGGAGCTGAAGAACGGGGAGAGCCGTGTGTCTCCCTTTATCTGCTCTGTCAGCCCCCTTCCTGTCAATCACCCCCCTCCTCTCTCTCTCTGTCACCCCCCCTCCTCTCTCTGTCACCCCCCTCCTCTCTCTGTCACCCCCTCCTCTCTCTGTCACCCCCCCTCCTCTCTCTGTCACCCCCCCTCCTCTCTCTGTCACCCCCCCTCCTCTCTCTGTCACCCCCCTCCTCTCTCTGTCACCTCCCTCCTCTCTCTCTGTCACCCCCCCTCCTCTCTCTGTCACCCCCCTCCACAGGATTAGCTCGCACAGGGCGCCTGAACACCTAAGGCTGGCCCTGGCCATGATTGTCCCCCGATGAATCGCGGTGAAATCACTGTAAAATCGCGTAAACAGAATCGCGGGGCGCTTGACGCCCAAAAAGGAATACAAGAACTTATTTTTGGGCATCGGACGTCTCGCGATTCTGTTTGCGCAATTTTATCGCTATTCTTCGGACGACAATCGCGGCAGAATCGCGCTGCGATTCGGTGCCATTCAAAGTAACGGCGATCACATGGGCATCCAGCGATTTGCGGCGTTTCTGGTTTGCAAACTCCATGGTGTGAATAGAGCCAAAAGACTGTACCTCTTTACCAAGTGGGGAAAAAAAAGAAACAAATAATAATAAAGGGAAAGAAAACAAAGAGAGAAGAAAAGGGAGAACTGAGCCAATGCATAAAAGAATCCCTTGAAGGACGTCTTGAAGAAGTGGAACATATATCAATTCTATATGAAATTACATGTGGGTGGAAAAGAAACATTTGAATCTAATAGCTGCAAGGCCAGGTTAAAAGAATTCCGTCATCTTATTTATTTCACTTTAACTGACACTTTTAGTGCATATGAAATATTTAATGCATGTGAAGCTCGGAAGGCTGAAGATATTTCTGGGTCTCGGTACAATGCAGCATTAAGTTGTCGTTTTCCTGAGATGGAGAATTCCTGCAAAGTTTACGCTGAGTGATTTGTGCCATGAGGTTCTTTTTTACAGGGATGGCAAGGTTGATGCCTTATTGTGCGACTATTGTGCAGTAAAGCACATAAAAAAAAATTGACAGAAAGGGAGGGATATCATGGGGCTGAAGAAAGTGGTTGTCAACTTATGAGCTCAAGGGGACCTCAGACGTGGCCCTGCCCTGACATCACCAAAGGGCCACACATAATGGGCTAGATTCAGATAGCCCGGCATAATTTTCTGTGGGCGTAACCAGGGCTGTCTTAATGAGGGCACATCTGGGCACTGCCCAGGGGCCCCAGCTGAATGGGGGGGGGCCCCTGCACTTTCCCCAAAGAAGCTGGTCCTTGAGCCCACAGTGCCCCTAAATTGGGGGCCCCATGATGGCACTGAGAGTGATAGATACACAGGGGAGGCAGTCTGCCTCCTACCTACTTGATGTCTATTTACCTGCACTGTCATTATAGGGGCCCCAGAGCATTACTTTGCCCAGGGGCCCATGATGCTATTAAGACGGCCCTGGGCGTAACGTATCTCAGATACGTTACGCCGCCGTAAATTAGGGCGCAAGTTCCGTATTCAGAAAGTACTTGCGCCCTAAGTTACGGCGCGGTAACGTATGTGGTCCTAATTCAAATGTAGATTATGTGGGCGTGTTTTATTTAAATTACATGTGACCCCCACGTATTTGACGTTTGCGCATGCGCCGTTCGTGAAAGAATCCCAGTGCGCATGCTCGAAATTACGCCGCAAATCGTCATTGCTTTAGATGTGAACGTAACTTACGCACAGCCCTATTCGCGAACGACTTGCGCAAACGACGTAAAATTTTCAAAATTCGACGCGGGAACGACGTCCATACTTAACCAGTTAACAACCGCCCTATAGACGATATACGTCTACAAGGCGGTTGCTTAACTCTGGGAGGACGTCCATGGACGTCCTCCCAGAACCGCGCTCCCGCGCGCCCTCTGGGGCGTGCACACGGGAATGTCCGTGACTGCTGGGTCCTCCGGACCCGGCGCATCACGGATCACGGTAAATCGCGGGGGTTTACCACGTGATCGCTTCGTCCAATGACGGAGCGATCACTAGTAAACAAACCGGCGGCGACGCCGGTTCCTCCCTCCCCTCTCTGTACCGAACGGTACAGTGTGAGAGGAGAGGGGGGGGGAGAGAGCGGATGCAGCACGAGTGCTGTGGGCTGGATCTGTGACACATGCAGTCACAGATCCAGCCAGCCATCCATCCCTGCTCAGCCATCCCTGCCCCATACTGTGCAATACTACACACCCATACTCTGCAATACCCCACACTACTCTGCAATACCCCACACTACTCTGCAATACCCCACACTACTCTGCAATACCCCACAATACTCTGCAATACCCCACAATACCCTGCAACGTCGCCTATGGGGATTTTTAAGTAGCGAAGTTTGGCGCCATTCCACGAGCGTGTGCAATTTTGAAGGGTGACATGTTGGGTATCTATTTACTCGGCGTAACTTCATCTTTCACATGTATGCAAAAGAATGAAGAAAAAATACTAAATTTGCTAAATTGTATAACACAAACAAAGAAAATTTCATTTTTTTTACAGAACTTTCAGTATTTTTTCTCTTATAGCGCAAAAAATAAAAAACCCAACGGTGATTAAATACCACCAAAAGAAAGCTCTATTTGTGTGAAAAAAAGGACGAAAATTTCATTTGGGTACAGTGTTGTATGACTGAGTAATTGTCATTCAAATTGTGAGAGCACCGAAAGCTGAAAATTGGTCTGGTTAAGGGGGTTTACGTGCCCAGTGATCAAGTGGTTAACATTGTGTACGCCTCATATAGCAGGGGTAACTTTACGCCGGAAAAAGCCTAACGTAAACGACGTAAAAAAAATGCGCCGGGCGGACGTACGTTTCTGAATCGGCGTATCTACCTAATTAGCATATTCCTTGCGTAAATCGACGGAAGCGCCACCTAGCGGCCAGCGTAAATATGCAACTAAGATACGACGGCGTAAGAGACTTACGCCAGTCGGATCTTAGCCTAATTTCGTCGTATCTTGCTTTCTGAATACAGAAAGAAGATACGCCGGCGCAGCTTTGAATTTACGCGGCGTATCAATAGATACGCCGACGTAAATTCTTTCTGAATATAGCCCAAAGTTCAATATACACTATGGCCGGATTCACAGACACTGGCGCATATTTATGCCGCCGTAGCGAATCTCCTTTACGCTACGCCGACGCAGCGCAGAGAGGCAAGCACTGAATTCACAAAGCACTTCCTCACAAATCTGTGCTGGGTTTCGAAGGCGTAAGTCGGCGTAAGTGGAAGTGGGTGTGAGCCATGCTAATGAGGCGTGACCCCATGCAAATGATGGGCCTAGCGCCAGACAGATGTGAATCGCCAACTGCGCATGCGCCGTCCCGTGGGCGCATCTCAGTGCGCATGCTCACAATCACGTCGGAACAACTGCCTAAGATACGAAGGATCACTGCCTACGGCGTGAACGTAACCTACGCCTAGTCATATTCACATCCTACGTAAAATACATTGGCTTGTTCCCTGGTGCAGCCCTTTGCATGGATGCTGCTGAGTTACACCTCCTTTATGGGGCATAACTTTAAGCCGGAACTGCGTTGGACTGACGTACGTTCGTGAATCGCCGTATCTCCCTCATTTGCATATATGAATAGAAAATCAATGGGAGCGCCAAATACGTCCAGCGTAAATATGCGCCCACTCTACGCCGGCGTAGGCAAGTTACGTCGGTCGGATGAAGCCTGTTTTCAGGCGTATCTTCGTTTCTGAGTCCGGCGCATAGATACGACGGCGCATATTTGCACTTACGCGGCGTATCTCGAGATACGTCGGCGCAAGTGCTTTGTGAATCCGGGCCTATATTGTCAAAAGTATTGGGACACCTGCCTTTACACGCACATGAACTTTAATGGCAGCCCAGTCTTGGTCCCTAGGGTTCAATATTGAGTTGGCCCACCCTATTCAGTAAATATACCTTAAATATACCCTATTTAAGCTTCACCTCTTCTGGGAAGATTGTCCACAAGGTTTAGGAGTGTATCTATGGGAATGTTTGACCATTTTTCCGGAATCGCATTTGTGAGGTCAGGCACTGATATGTCATACTTACCTCCACTGTGCAGTTCGTCCTCTTCTGGGGCCCCTTTGGCGGCTGTCTCGGCTCCTCCCCACAATAGCTAACCCCCCTCTGGGAAGCTCTCTCCCGAGGGGGTTACCTTCCGGGCGCGCTCTTGTCTCATACACTCTGCGTCCATAGACACTGAGTGTATGTCTCGGTCCTGCCCCCCCCCACGCCATTGTATTTGATTGACAGCAGCGCGAGCCAATGGCTGCGCTGCTATCAATCTATCCAATCAACGCAGAGACTCCGTGGAGGAGAGGACGCCGGGCATGAGCCGAGCAGGTAAACTGGTAAGTAAAACGGGGGCTCGGTGGGGGCCATCATTGCCAGGTGTTTGAAAAAAGTTTTTTTTTGCTAGAAAATTACTTAAAACCCCCCAAACATTATATATATTTTTTTCTAACACCCTAGAGAATAAAATGGCGGTCAATACTTTTTGTCACACCGTATTTAAACAGCTGTCTTACAAGCGCACTTTTTTTGGAAAAAATTTACTTTTTTTAATTAAAAAATAAGACAACAGTAAAGTTAGCCCAATTTTTTTTGTTAGATTTTGAAAGATAATATTACGCCGAGTAAAATGATACCCAGCACCCACTCTATTTCCATGAATGCAACACCCACTCCATTGCCATGAATGCAGCACCCACTCTATTTCCATGAATGCAGCACCCACTCGATTTCCATGAATGCAACACCCACTCTATTTCCATGAATGCAGCACCCACTCTATTTCCATGAATGCAACACCCACTCTATTTCCATGAATGCAACACCCACTCCATTGCCATGAATGCAGCACCCACTCCATTGCCATGAATGCAGCACCCACTCCATTGCCATGAATGCAGCACCCACTCCATTGCCATGAATGCAGCACCCACTCCATTGCCATGAATGCAGCACCCACTCCATTGCCATGAATGCAGCACCCACTCCATTGCCATGAATGCAGCACCCACTCCATTGCCATGAATGCAGCACCCACTCCATTGCCATGAATGCAGCACCCACTCTATTTCCATTAATGCAGCACCCATTCCATTGCCATGAATGCAGCACCTACTCCATTGCCATGAATGCAGCACCCACTCTATTTACATGAATGCAGCACCCACTCCATTGCCATGAATGCAGCACCCACTCCATTGACAGACATGCAGGAGAAACTCCTGTTTTCTCGGCTGCCTCTTTAATTGAAAGTCGCGCCTCCTGTGATGGACAGAACAGTCGTCCAATGGCAGCGCAGGAGACAGGACTTCCTTTTACACAGGACGCCGTGTAAACAGGAAATACTCCTGTATCCTGTACCGCAGTGGTCATCAACCCTGCCCTACAGGGCCCACTAACAGGCCAGGTTTTATGTATTACCATGGGGAGATGCAGTCTAGAATGCTGCAACCACTGAGCAGCAAATTATATCAGCTGTGATGTATTTCAGTTATCTTGCAAACCTGGCCTGTTAGTGGGCCCTGTAGGACAGGGTTGATGACCACTGCTGTACGGCACTCGTCCCGTCCCCTCCAAGGCAGCCAGCATTTATATCTTTTGAGGCCCCCGGCGCTCTGGGATTCGTTGGGGACCACAAAAGATATATATGTCAAAATTACCAGGCGGGCCGTCCGAAACCGAAACATGGGCCGTGATTGGCCCGCGGGCCGGACTTTGGACATGCCTGTCTTAGGGCTAGATTTAGCAACAAGATACGGCGGCGTATCTCCACATACACCGCCGTAATTTCAAATCTGCGCCGTCATATCTTTACGCCGATTCTCAAAGGCAGATACGTAACTTGAATACGCCGGCGTATAATTGAGTGCCATATAATTTTACGCTGGCCGCTAGGGGCGCTTCCGTAGATTTCAGCGTAGAATATGCAAATGACCTAGATACGCCGATTCACAAACGTACGTGCGCCCAGCGGAATTTTTTTTACGTCGTTTGCGTAAGGCTTTTTCGGCGTAGGGTTACTCCTGCTATTAGGAGGCGCACGCAATGTTAAGTATGGCCGTCGTTCCCGCGTCAAAATTTGCATTTTTTACGTCGTTTGCGCAAGTCGTTCACCAATAGGGCTGGACGTAATTTACGTTCACGTCGAAACCAATGACGTCCTTGCGGCGTACTTTGGAGCAATGCACACTGGGAAATTCCACGGACGGTGCATGCGCCGTTCGGGAAAAACGGCAATCACGTCGGGTCACCAAGAATTGGCATAAAACACGCCCCTTCATCCACATTTGAATTGCGCGCGCTTACGCCGCTGTAACTTAGAAGGCAAGTGCTTTGTGAATACAGCAATTTCCTCTCTAACTTACGGCGGCGTAGCGTAAATACTAGGGTTGTCCCGATACCACTTTTTTAGGACCGAGTACAAGTACCGATACTTTTCTTTATGTACCGTACTCGCCGATACCGATACTTTTTTAAAATGCGTCCCCAAATGCAGCCATGTCCCCCCACATATGCAGCCATGTCCCCCACATATGCAGCCATGTCCCCAAACATATGCAGCCATGTCCCCCCACATATGCAGCCATGTCCCCCCACATATGCAGCCATGTCCCCAAACATATGCAGCCATGTCCCCCACATATGCAGCCATGTCCCCAAACATATGCAGCCATGTCCCCCCACATATGCAGCCATGTCCCCCCACATATGCAGCCATGTCCCCAAAAATATGCAGCCATGTCCCCCACATATATGCAGCCATATCCCCCACATATATGCAGCCATATCCCCCACATATATGCAGCCATGTCCCCCCACATATATGTAGCCATGTCCCCCCACATATATCCAGCCATGTCCCCCCACATATATCCAGCCATGTCCCCCCACATATATCCAGTCATGTCCCCCCACATATATCCAGCCATGTCCCCCCACATATATCCAGCCATGTCCCCTCACATATATGCAGCCATGTCCCCCATATATGCAGCCATGTCCCCCCACATATATGCAGCCATGTCCCCCATATATGCAGCCATGTCCCCCCACATATATTCAGCCATGTCCCCAAACATATGCAGCCATGTCCCCCATACCTAATGATGATGCCGCTGCCGCCGCGTTAATCACCGTGCGGCGAACATTACAGGCAGCTCCCCCTTGCTCGGGATTGGACAGATCCGTCCAAGGGGGAGTGTCTATACACTGCGCGGCGGGGAAAACAGCTATTCAAACTAAAGATGCCTGTAATGTTCGCCGCGCGGTGATTAACGCGGAGGCGGGGGGGCAAGTATTCTATTTAGGCATCGGGGGTATTTGCGGGAGTACAAGTACTCCCGCAAATACGCGGTATCCGTCCCGATACCGATACTGGTATCGGTATCGGGACAACCCTAGTAAATACGATACGCTGCGCCGCCGTAACTATGCGCGCCCTACCTGAATCTAGCCCTTAGTATTTATGATCTGGTATTGTCCACATAACACACCAGACTCCTAAATCAGCCCCTTTGTATATTTTCCTAAAAGCTAATGGAGCCGCCACATCTAAGGACTGTAAGCTGCAATATATTACATTTTTTTGTTCTTGGGTATACAGTAGTTATCCTTTTAAATATGAATTAATATTTCCGTTTTGTTTTTCTTGACAAAGCCTGGATAATGCGTCTACAAGTAATATTAAATAACATGGCAAAAAGTAATAATGTGCAATAAGACTCGTTCTCGGAATCCATCCGTTAAAACTTGGCTTTCTTCTGCAAGGACGGTATAAGTAATTATTACAGAGAAAAAATGATCAGGGATACAATGGAGCACGCATCTCGTGGACTCGTCCGCTTCTTCCAGAGGATTAATAAAACTGATTAATTATTACAATAGCCTGACACAGCGCAAGTATTATGTGAAGAGGCGCCACTTGAACAACAACGCCGGAAGGCTCCTTAGGATTCGGAATTATACAAAGCCTTTACCGGGTCATACAGAATGCATCATTTTATAAGCAACCGCAAATGTCTTTTCAAAAGGCAGAGAATTTTTCAAACAATAAAGTTCGCTGTCGCCCCCCCCCCCCCCCTCCTATGGTGGCATTCATCAAAGAGATGAACGTTGCGTCAGCAGTCACTAGGAGATAAGAAAGAGACTTCAGCAAGTCTCCCCTCGTCTTCAGGAAAAACACAAAATTTAAGAAGTTTGCAAAGTGGAATGCCATTTACCTGTGTCTGCCTTATTATTACCGGATATACTCGAGTATAAGCCGACCCGAGTATAAGCCGAGGCACCTAATTTTACCACAAAAAAATGGGAAAACGTATTGACTCGAGTATAAGCCTAGGATGTCCATCTGCATGCCTCACTGTGCCCATGCCTCACTGTGCCCATGCCTCACTGTGCCCATGCCAATGGCTGCGCTGCTATCAATCTATATCCAATCAACACCAGGACTCCGTGGAGAAGAGGACCCCAGGGACGCGCCAAGCAGGTGAACGGGCTCAGGTAAGTAAAACGGGGGGGGCCGGTGATTGCCAGGTGTTTTTTCACCTTAATGCACAGGATGCATTAACCACTTAAGGACCCCTTCACGCTGATATACGTTGGCAGAATGGCACGGCTGGGCACAGACACGTACATGTACGTGGCTCTTTAAGCCCAGCCGTGGGGTTGCGCGCGCAATGGGTGTGTGCACGCGACCCGGTCCGAAGCTCCGTGACCGCGGGACTCGCGGACCCGATCGCCGCTGGAGTCCCGTGAACGGTCCCCGGAGCTGAAGAACGGGGAGAGCTGCGTGTAAACACGGCTTCCCCGTCATTCACTGTGGCGCTGTCATCGATCGTGTGTTCCCTTATATAGGGAATCACAATCGATGACGTCACACCTACAGCCACACCCCCCTACAGTTAGAAAAAGACATGAGGTCACACATAACCCCTTCAGCGCCCCCTTGTGGTTAACTCCCAAACTGCAATTGTCATTTTCACAGTAAACAGTGCATTTTTAATGCATTTTTTGCTGTGAAAATGACAGTGGTCCCAAAAATGTGTCAAAATTGTCCGAAGTGTCCGCCATAATGTCGCAGTCACGAAAAAAATCGCTGAGTAGTAAAAAAAAAAAAATTATAAAAATGCAATAAAACTATCCGCTTTTTTTTAAACGCTATAAATTTGGCGCAAACCAATCGATAAACGCTTATTGCGATATTTTTTTACCGAAAATAGGTAGAAGAATACGTATCGGCCTAAACTGAGGAAAAAAAATGTTTTTATATATTTTTGGGGGATATTTATTATAGAAAAAATTAAAAAATATTGAATTTTTTTCACAAATGTCGCTCTATTTTTGTTTATAGCGCAAAAAATAAAAACCGCAGAGGTGATCAAATACCACCAAAAGAAAGCTCTATTTGTGGGAAAAAAAGGACGCCAATTTTGTTTGGGAGCCACGTCGCACGACCGCGCAATTGTCAGTTAAAGCGACACAGTGCTGAATCGCAAAAACTGGCTGCCTAAAGGTCCGGGTCTTAAGTGGTTAAGGAGAAAAATCACGAACCTAAATTGCGAATAGCGCTAAAATCCTTATGTAGAAATAATTATCCTCCCCCACCCTTTGGTCTCACTTTTTTTTTTTTTTTTCACAACTTCCTGTGTTCTTGTTTATCTCTTCACACTTGAACGTGTTTTTTCCAAATACTTGAGTAGTAACACACACATAAAGTCACAGGAGGAAAAAAAAGAATAATTTCTCCGGCACACAGGGGAACCCTTTCAAGGAAGCAAACAGAAAGGAGATTTCTTTTTATATGGTGATCATATTTCCCCTAAAGGGGGCGCCGCGCTTTGATTTTCGATTTCAAAGCCCCTTTTTTTCTTGACATTGCAAGGCTTGGAGGAGTTTTGAAGAGTGCTGAGGCTGGACAAGAGCGAAGTCTCCGCTTGTAATACCGTGACAGCTTATCAAGGCCGAGGAGTCTAGAAGATTGGAAATTGGAAGCTACCAGCGAGCAAAAAAAAAATAAAAAATTCTTACAGCAGTCTTTTATTATTTACCGTATTTATTGGGGTATAGCGCGCTCCCGCGTATAGCGCGCATCCCTAAAGTTGCCCCGAAATTCCTGTGGAAAAAAGATTTTTGTACTTACAATTTTGGTGTCTTGCGCGGCGTCCATCGTCGGCCTCGTCGGGTCCAGCGTCCGTCTGCGGCTTCGGGTGTCCTCTTCGTCGGGTGCGGCGTCCTCCCCGCTCGTTTCCTGCTTTCCCGCGCCGAGTTTGAATACTGCGCCGGCATATACGGAGCGCAGTACACTCGGGCAGGCTCGGCTACTGTCGCGCTCACGTCCTGTACGTGAGCGCAGGAGGAGCCGAGACTGCCCGACTATACACGAGTGTACTGCGCTCGGTATATGCCGGCGCAGTATTCAAACTCGGCGCGGGAAAGCAGGTATCGGCGTATATATCGCGCACCCACGATTTTGCCCTGATTTTCAGGGCAAAAAAGTGCGCGGTATACGCCGATAAATACGGTAAGTTTTATTTTATCATGTAATATCACCACAGAAAGTACTTTTGCTGAATGGTAGCAAAAAGAAAATTGAATGCGTTAGACATTTTGGTCTTTTACCACTTCAGACCCCCGGACCATTTGGCTGGCCAAAGACCGGGCCCCTTTTTGCGATTTGGCACTGCGTCGCTTTAACTGACAATTGCGCGGTCGTGCGACGTGGCTCCCAAACAAAATTGGCGTCCTTGTTTCTCCCACAAATAGAGCTTTCTTTTGGTGGTATTTGATCACCTCTGCGGTTTTAGATTTTTTGCGCTATAAACAAAAATAGAGCGACAAGTTTGAAAAAAATGCAATATTTTTAACTTTTTGCTATAATAAATATCCCCCAAAAAAGATATAAAAAAAATTGATTTTCCTCAGTTTAGGCCGATATGTATTCTTCTACATATTTTTGGTAAAAATAAAAATCGCAGTAAATGTTTATTGATTGTTTTGCACAAAAGTTTAAGGGGCAGATTCTGGTACATCCGCGCAATTTTGTGCTGGCGTAACGTATCTGATTTACGTTACGCCTCCGCAACTTAGACGGGCAAGTGCTGTATTCTCAAAGCACTTGCTCCGTAAGTTGCGGCGGCGTAGCGTAAATCGGCCGGCGTAAGCCCGCCTAATTCAAATTTCGATCAGGGGGGCGTGTTTTATGTAAATCTACTGTGACCTGACGTGATTGACGTTTTTCCCGAACGGCGCATGCGCCGTCCGTGGAATTTCCCAGTGTGCATTGTTCCAAAGTAAGCCGCAAGGACGTCATTGGTTTCGACGTGAGCGTAAATGACGTCCAGCCCCATTCACGGACGACTTAAGCAAACAACGTAAATTTTTCAAATTTCGACGCGGGAACGACGGCCATACTTAACATTGATGCGCCGCACTTATGCCACCATATAGCAGGGGCAACTATACGCCGGGAAAAGCCTAACGTAAACGTTGTAACTTTACTGCGTCGGCCGCGTGTACGTTCGGGAATTCGCGTATCTAGCTAATTTGCTTACTCAACGCGGAATTCGACGGAAGCGCCACCTAGCGGTCAAAAAAAAATGCAGTTTAGATCCGACGGCGTAAGAGACTTACGCCTGTCGGATCTAATGTATATCTAGGCGTAACTGATTCTAAGAATCAGGCGCAAAGATACAACGGGTGACGTCGTAAGTCCTTTGAGAATCTGGGCCATAGCATCTACAAAATAGGGGATAGTTTTATGGCATTTTCATTAATCATTTATTTTTTACTAGTAATGGCGACGATCTGCGATTTTTATCATGACTGCGACATTAAGGCGGACACATGGGACACTTTTTACGCCATTTTGGGACCATTGTAATTTTTACAGCGATCAGTGCTATAAAAATGCACTGATAACTGTAAAAATGGCACTGGCAGTGTCCCTTGTCCCGGGACAATACAGGACACATAGCCACCCTAATAGACAATTGCCAAACTGGTTGCCAGGGCAGCCCCACCTGGCATCTAGCAACCAGTGACGTCACATTCGCAGAGTCTCGGAGCGAGCCAGAGAGGAGCAAAGCCTTTATCCAGTGCTGCCCTGCGCTCCGTATCCACCCACCTCCTCTCCTTTTCTGGCCACGGCAGCAGCACCCAGAGAGAGCAGCCAGAGCATCTCCTCCTGACTCCTCCAGTATTCAGTGACCTCCCGGTGGGCGTCAGCATTGTGCAGTGCTGGCTGGCTTAGATCCATGGCTCAGCTACCCGTCCCGAATCCAGCGTATTGCCCAACTTCTCTTCCTCCCGCCCGCGGCTCGAGCCGACCAACTGCCTGAGGGGGGCCCCCCCAGCCTGGACCAGGGAACAAAGACCGGTGCTCAACCACTCACCAGACCAGTACATATTAGAAGGTGAGCAGGGGCGGACTGACAACTCACTGGGCCCCCGGGCAATAGAAGATTATGGGGCCCCTGGGCTTACAGATGGCCACCAGGCCAGGAGGCACTGCAGAGGCGGGGCAGCTAAAATCTGTGGATTTTCATGCATGTCGGCATGTTGGTTTCGGACATATCAGGGACAGATCTAAAAAAACATAGATTTTTACATACTGTCCCTGGTTTTACTGAGCCTGGCAACCCTGCTGGGGCCCCCTAGTGGCATGGGGCCCTCGGGCAGTGCCCGAGTGACTTAATGGTCAGTCCGCCCCTGAAGGTGAGCAAATGGAACCTGATTGGAGCAGGTCAGGTGACAAGTCGGGCACTGGGGCTGGGGACAGTACAGTCAAAAATGAGGCTAAGAAAGTGGGGCCCTGCCCTGGGGGGGGGGGGGGCAATAAAAAATGAGACTGACAAGTGGGGGCAATAAAAAATGAAGCTGACAAGTGGGGGCAATAAAAAATGAAGCTGTCAAGTGGGGGCAATAAAACATGAAGCTGACAAGTGGGGGCAATAAAACATGAAGCTGACAAGTGGGGGCAATAAAACATGAAGCTGACAAGTGGGGGCAATAAAACATGAAGCTGACAAGTGGGGGCAATAAAACATGAAGCTGACAAGTGGGGGCAATAAAGAATATGGGCCAGATTCTCAAAAGAATTACGCCGGTGTATCTACAGATACACATACACATTGTCCCACGGCGTCTACGATGGGATATAACCCCTAATGATGGCCTATTAGATCAGGCCTCAATAGACGAATGGTTTAAATTTTTTAACATCAAGGGGTCAGAACTTTTGATGTTCCTACTAGACAGGAAAAAGAGAAAGCTGAAACTGATCGAACAGATCATCCTAGAGGTCAAGGAAGAACTAGAAGCATATAAAGATTCAGGAGATCTCGCAAGATACACAACACAACTGAATAATGATTTAACAAAGAAAGACAAGGAAGTACAACACAGGAAAAGTAAAAAATACAGTCGCGATATGAATGATTTTAAAACGGATCATACGTTTAAATGGCAGAGCCAATCGGGCCGACCAGATCCCATCTCAACCTATTCCACACCAGAGAGAAATGTGAGGGTCTATTCACCCCCAAGAGTGATCAACTATATAGGGCCCACCCAAGAAACGCATGATAGGAATAGGCACGAATCGCCCCGGCAGTACAGAAATGAAGAGAGACAGGGCAACTATAATCAACACACTCCCTACCAAAATGAGAGAAGACCACCCCAAAATGAGCGGACACCACAGAATGGTTGGAAGAAACCCTTCTGGAAAAAACGCAGAAATAATAACAATGGCCATAACTATGGACAAAGACCACAACAAGACCAGAGGGATAATAGACCCCAGCCCCAAAACCAACGAGATAATAGAGGTGGAGGCTATGAGAATAGAGGTCGGCCACAGGAAACCAACTATTATCAGGGACGTCCAAATGAATACCATGAGAACAGAGGATATACACATGAACAGAGAAGAAGAAGCCCTGTTCGTTCAAATGATCGAAGAGAGGGAGATCGAGGTTATTACACTCATCACCCACAGGATAGGAGTCCAATCCCTACACGGAATTATTATGCACCCCTAGAACAGCGAACAGTGGATGATAGAGTGGAAAGACATCAAAATCCCAATACCTCTTCTTTTTTAGAGAGAGGTCAAGAATACCATCCGCCTCGACATACAGAGGAAATAAGAACCTACAGAAGAACCCCAGAAAGAAACGGGGAAAGCGAGGAGGAAAGAGAACACAAAAGAAAAAGAACAGAAAGGGAGAGGGAATCTTCAACTTAAGTGGACTCCCACTTACACATGAAGAGATTGGCGTCCTAGATAAAGGCCTCAAATACGCACCAGCGAAAAATCTGGATAAATTCCAGACATATATAGGAATTCAAAAGTATGTAAGGAAATTAAATATTCAAAAGTATATGATCAGTAACCCTTACAAAACTAGGACTGCCAATCCAGATGAAGAAATTAGACATAGTAATCTGAAGAATAAATCTATTTTTAATCCGCCTGTGAAAGATAATAAATGTGTGGAAGTCTTTAAAAGATTGGTCACAGGAGAACTAATGGACCTGAAAGTGAAAAAACAAGAAGAACCGAAACATATTAGGAGTGGAATACGCAAATTGATGAAAAGAAAGGATCTAGTAGTTCGACCAGCCGATAAAGGTGGTGGCATTGTGGTACTTTCCAAGGAACAGTATAAAATGAGCATGGAACAAATGCTAGGAGATACCAACACCTACAACCGCCTTCTGAGTAATCCCATGTTTAAATGCAGAAAAGCCTTGGAACAGATTGTACATTTAGGACTAAAAAGAGGAATCCTGGATAAGAAAGAAGCACAATATCTGATCCCTACATCATGTCGCACACCTATTGTATACTCACTCCCCAAAATACATAAGAACAGCACGAATCCACCGCCCAGACCTATAGTAAATGGAATTGATTCCTTAACTGCAAGAATGGGGCAATACATTGACTTCTATTTACAGCCAGTAGTTCAGAGTACAAGAGCGTATCTTAGAGACACAAAACAGATGTTACAATGCCTGGATGATATACCAAGAGATGATGGACCCTTTTGGCTAGCAACAGCAGACGTATCGTCGTTATACACGATCATACTACATCATCAAGCATGCGAAGCAGTCAAATGGGGCCTCAGGAAATATTCCCAGTTGCCCTGCATCCAACGAAAATATCTGGTAAAAAGTTTGGACTTTTGTCTTAAAAATAGCTACTTCTGGTATGGCGGCAATTACTTTTTCCAGAAAACCGGCGTAGCCATGGGGGCAAAATTTGCCCCTAGTGTAGCTGGGCTTTTTATGGCCCAATGGGAAGAAGGGAAAATCTTCTCTGAACCTCCTGATGATCTGTACATATATAAAAGATATATTGATGATATCTTCATACTGTGGAGGGGCGAGAAAGAAACGCTAGCAGATTTTCTACAAGATTTAAATACCAATGACAGAAACATTGAACTTTCTTGGGAAATCAGCAACAAAAAGATCACATTCCTAGACCTAGAGGTGGAACAAGAAAATAATGAACTCCGGTCTAAAACTCATTTTAAAAATGTGGATCGTAATAGCTACTTGCCGCTTGAAAGTTGTCATCACAGAAACTGGCTTTTTAACATTCCAAAAGGGCAATTAATGCGCCTAAGACGAAATTGTACAGACAAAGATACTTTTCTCACCCAAGCAAAAGACATGGGAGAAAGGTTTAAACAAAAAGGATACGACAATTCCTTTATTAACCAGAAGATTGCAGAAGTGGCAACAATGGATAGACAGACTCTTATGAGTGATAAGCCTAAACAAAAAATGCATAAAGACTTGATGCCTATCATCTTCGATTACAGTATACAACATAAATGCATTGAAAAAGTCATTAGACGCCATTGGAATATACTACTGGCTGACAAAGAACTGGGGGGTGTCCTTCCACCGATTCCAAAGTTCGTATATAAAAGGGCACCTACTATTAGGGACAAAATTGTTAAAAATGTGCCTGATCCGCCTAAAAATAAAAACAACTTCCTCTCTTTTTTCACTGGTAAAGGTTTTTTTCCATGCAAAAGATGCTACGCATGTTTGAGAACTCACAAACCAAACCAGAAGAGGAAAGATTTTACTGCAACTAGTACAGGAGATGTATACGAAATAAAAGAATTTATCTGCTGTAACACAGAGGGAGTTGTATACGCACTCGAATGCAGTTGCGGTCTACAATACATAGGCCGGACAAAAAGAGCATTACGAGTGCGTATAAAAGAACATGTCCAAAACATCCTTAAAGGTTTCGATAAACATAGTGTATCAAGACACTTCCTTACCCACCACAATAAAGATCCGACACATCTTAAATTTTGGGGCATAGAGCCCTATGTGAGACACTGGCGAGGCGGGCATAAAGTTAGAACATTGTACCAGTTAGAATCTCGCTGGATATTTACTCTGGATACTTTTGCTCCCCGAGGTCTTAACATAGATTTTGATCTTAATTGTTTTTTAAGTGACCGATAAGACTTTATTTTTTGATTTATTTCTTGCTTCACTTACCCTCTCTGTTCTCTCCTTTTCGCTATCTAATATTGATGACGTAGATTGTTTTTAATCTGTATATGTGGATCTGTTCGCACACGTCATCTACGTCTTTTAACCTTATGTGGCATATCCATTCAATGAAATTAAATATGTCGACATACATTCATTTAAATTTTTTATACTTTTTAACATATATATATTTTTTTTAACAAATTATTCTGGCTCTCAATATTTTTTAATATACCAATTGAGCCTCAATCTTCTCGGTGCATTATGAGTGTGTATATACACATAAATTCCTGCTCCCCTGTGTTTTTAATTGTTTCCCTCGAGTGCTCCCTTGTGAGGATGCCGTGTGTCACCATTTAACAAGCATTGGCTTCAAAAAAATGGCCGCGGCTCCACTTCCGGTGGCTGCAAGGTGGCTGCAGCTCCACTTCCGGCGGCGCTCGTTTTGATAGACGCCGCCGATACGTGATGGAAGCCTATTTGTGATGCTGGCCGAGGTCGGGGGGCCCCATGCAGGCCCCCGACCAGACATCAGACAGAATGGCTCACTTTTGTAAGACGTATCCCCAGCGCTCTGTGAGATGCTGGGGACGTCTTTTGAGCTACAACAAAATGGCGGCTGCCAGACTTCCTGTAGAACGCTGTGTACTGTCAGCACAGAATGTTATGATGGTACTTTTGAGCTACAACAAAATGGCGGCTGCCAGACTTCCTGTAGAATGCTGTGTACTGTCAACACAGAATGTTATGATGGTACAATGGGACTTCTGTGTTTGCCCCCCCCCATGGTCTCCGTCCCCTGGCTGAAGCTTTTAAGTTTTTTCAATTTTTTTCATTGTTAACCATATAAATGAGATGTCATATCTGTCACCCACCATCTGAATGCTACTAATTTAAATATTTTATATGCTGGGCGAAATTTTTTGATTTTTTGATTTTACTATTAAATGCCTAGCAGACTACGGGAAAATGGCTGCAGCTGCATTATTTACATGGCAAACAGCTGAGTTTACTTACAGCCTACTAAACAAGTCACCTTATAAAAAGGATCCCATTTATGCCTCTCACTACTCCTGAGGAAGTCACATGATAGTGACGAATGCGCATGAGTCCACTGAGAGGTATCGGAGGTGACGTTGGCGACAGATTGCCCCTCTTTTTTACATGCTCAATTGTATTTTGGATTATGTGAGTACCCCTGTCTATTTTCTTTGAGAATTAAAATTTTTAAAACGGTATCACACCATCGATGCTTTATTTCTTTGGGGCGAGAAACTGACCAATCTGGGACGAGAACCCCAAGGAGGACCTGCCGTTGTTGGATCAGAGCCCATCGAGTGAACCATCTAATGTGGTTGGATCTATATGCTGTTACCTTACAGCAGTAAGGTAAGGGGACATCCTTACTTACCCTAAAAGGATCACTGGATACCCATTTTCCTCTCACTCCATATTGCGGACCTACACTTGCACTTTTGCTTTCTTGGACTTTTGAAATTTTACTTATATTTTTTGCTAATATTTTTCAAACTCTGTTGATGGACTGTTTATCACCAATATAGGAGTGTCACTTAGCACAGTTACCTGAAAATTTTTTTTGCACCATTACTTATAGTGTATTTCATCACATTAAGAGGAACCTGTGTAGTTGTATGATTTGCACCATTACTGTTATTGTTCACTGATCATTTATATTTATTTTTATGCTGATGCCATTTGGGCTATATTGCTCCTCATTTCAATTACACCTACTTTCATTCCCCTCCCCCACCTGTTTATTCACTTATCCATTCACCACTGATTAGCGCAGCACTACCCTCCCCATTTTCAGTATCTACAGATACACCGGCGTAATTCGAAAATCCTGCCGGCGTATCATTGTTTTGTATTCTCAAAACAAGATACGCCGGAATTAGGCTAGGATCCGACTGGTTTAAGTCACTTACATCGTCATATTCCTAAATGCAATACTACGCTGGCCGCTAGGTGGCTTTTACGTCGATTTCATCGTCGCATATGCAAATGAGCCGATACGCCGATTCCCGAACGCTTTCGCGCCGCTTCGCCGTAGTTTACGTCGTTTCCGTAAGCGTAAGGTTACCCCTGCTATATGAGGGGTAACCTTACGTCGGTCCGCCGTATGCCATGTCAAGTATGGCCGTTGGGACAGCGTCGGGTTTTTCCGTCGTTTACGTAACTCGTCGCCAATAGGGCTGTGCGTTAATTACGTTCACGTCGCAACCAATGTATTTGCGGCGTACTACGGTGCATGCGCAGTGGCCTACGTTTAAGGCCGGCGCATGCGCAGTTTGTTCGGCACGGGGGGGCGCGCTTAATTTAAACACAAGCTGCCCCCTTTGATTTACGCGGGGATACGCCAGGGCCATTTAGACTACGCCGCCACAAATTACGGAGCAAGTGCTTCGAGAATACGGCACTTGCTCCAGTAAGTGGCGGCGGCGTAGTGTTAATGGCATACGCTCGTAGATACGCAGATCTGGCCCTATATATGTAGAAAATGTATACTACCTGTTTTAACCCATGACCGCTATTTTTTTGGGCTAGCGAGGGTGTACGCGGGGGGGGGAGGAGGGGTGTCCCTGAATGGCAGTTTGGAAATGTGGTCACCCTACACACAACAAGCTTATCGCCTGGCCCCAAAGATCCATCCTAGATGGTTGTACCAGGACTTGGTGACCCAAGCTTCTATTAGCGCGTGGCCGGCTAGCCGTGTGTTATTGACTCCTCTACTGATCTATATTTGAATTAGGTAACGTGGAAGGAGTGAATCCCTCTGTGAGTCAGTCCATTGTCAGAGTGGTGTCATGGCGGCGTGTAGATGGAGAGTGAGAATGAAAGGAACAATCTCGGGCCGGAGTGCGCAGTGTGAGTTGGATCTGGTCCAAGCCTCAAATGACATTGTTACGGTGATGAATTGTAAATGTCACTTTGATGTTACATTACTCATAGACTGATGGTGAGCGCTGAACAAGCTTTCCGCAATGTCTCACACGGATGAGGACACCAGACTATAACACACCTAGTGCTTAGAAAACATTGAACAGATGGGGTTGTTTTTACCTTAGAGCTTCAATGCATTTGCAACAAATTAAAGGGAAGATATACCGTATTTATCGGCGTATAACGCGCACTTTTTTCCCTTTAAAATCAGGGGAAAATCGTAGGTGCGCGTTATACGCCGATCCCCGCTGTCTCTGAGCGCCGCCGACAAAGACCGAGCCGAGTGTACTGCGCACTCAGCTAGGTTCGGCCACGCGAGAGGAGCCGAACACATCGGAAATCCGGCTCTGCACAGCTCGACCGAGGCGCCAAACTCAAACACACAACGCTGCAAACCCCAGCAGATGGACGCGACGGACATCGACAAGGCTGGACGGACCCCGCGCAAGGCCACAGACGGACGCCGGACAAGGCCGCCGATGGACGCCGGGCAAGACAACAGACAGACACCGACAAGGCTGGATGGACCCCGCGCAAGGCCGCAGACGGACGCCGGACAAGGCCGCTGATGGATGCCAGGCAAGACAGCAGACGGACACCGACAAGGCTGGACGGACCCCACGCAAGGCCGCAGACGGACGCCGGACAAGGCCGCCGATGGACGCCGGGCAAGACAGCAGACGGACACCGACAAGGCTGGATGGACCCCGCGCAAGGCCACAGATGGACGCCGGACAAGGCCGCCGATGGACGCCGGGCAAGACAGCAGACGGACACCGACAAGGCTGGATGGACCCCGCGCAAGGCCGCAGACGGACGCCGGACAAAGCCGCCGATGGACGCCGACAGCAGACGGACACCGACAAGGCTTAGCATCTAAAATGTATGTTTTTTCCTAAACTTCCCTTCTAAGCTTGGGGGTGCGCGTTATACGCCGGCGCGCGGTATACCCCGATAAATACGGTAGTTAAAAAAATATATACATTGAGGGGAAAAAAGTATTGAATCCCCTGCCGATTTTGTACGTTTGCCCCACTGACTAAGAAATGATCAGTCCTATCATTTTAATGCATTTCCGAGTCTCTCCGGCGCCCCCCCCCCCTTACCTCTGGCCACATGCAGTACTGCATACAATAGAAGTCAATGTGGAACGAATTATCTTCATTTTCATTGACTTCTATGGGGAAACTCGCTTTGATATGCGAGTGCTTTGGATTGCAAGCATTCTCCTGAAACGGATTATGCTCGTAATCCAAGGTTTTGCAGTATCTTTAATATTGTGGCTGTTGCTGGCTTTATATATGTAGGTTCACTTTTTTTTTCTTTATGACTTTACATATGCATATATTTATAGCCAGATTCAGGTAGATCAGCGCATCTTAGTGCCAGCGTAGCGCAGCTCATATGCGCTACGCCGACGTAACCTAGAGAGGCAAGTACAGTATTCACAAAGCACTTGCTCCCAACGTTGCGCCGGTGTAACGTAAATATGAAGGCGTAAGCCGGCGTAAGTGTAAGTGGGTGTGACCTTATGCTAATGATGGCCTGAGCGTGGAGCAGTGGCTTACGCCCGGCGTATCATCAACAGAGCATGTGCAGTGACGTGGACGTATGATCGCTTCCCTGTGCGCATGCTCACAACTACGCCGACACAACTTCCTGGGATACGCCGGCCCAACGGATTACGCCGAGCGCATAAATACGCCCAGACATGCGCCCGTCCGACGCAAAAGTACATCCTGCTTCCCCCCCCCCTAAGCAAGGTACTTTTGCTGTGCAATGGCTGCTGCAGATTCTGAGAAGGACAGGAGGAAGAAGAACTTCTCGCCAGAGGAGAAGGCAGTCCTCGTCTCTGCCATTGAGAAGTTTGACATCTTCCTCCATGGTGCCCAGAGTCGCGATACCAGCAGGGCCAGGAAACAGGTCATCCTGGAGACCATAGCCACTGATGTCAGTGCCCTTGGTAATGAGTGCCGGACCGCCAAGGAAATTTCTAAAAAAATTAATGACCCGAGGCGCCAGGTTCGGGATAAGGTGGCCGCCATTAAAAAGCACCAGAGGGGCACGGGGGGCGGACCACCATGTGTGTTGAGCTTGACCCCGGAGGAGGAGGTGATTGCCCGGTGTCTGGAGAGGGAGCAGTTGAAGGGCCTGGAGGACTTTGATTCCCTTGATCAGGCATCGAGGACAGGTAAGTGCTTTTTATCCCCTATCCGGTGTCTAGCATGTGAGGGGGTGGAAGGGAACATGTGTCAAGTGTGTGGGTCCACCAACATGTGACTGCTTTGTGTCATCCACAGATGTGCAGGAGGAAGCTGGGCCATCTGCTGCCGGTGGCCATCCCACGCCATCTTCCCCAGAACATCCTCAGCCTGACCCCCTAGGAAGCCAAGATCCATCGGTGATCACACCTCTCCTCTCGAGGTGGAGACGGTGACCCTTGATCAGGGTTGCCTCTATATAGAGGAGGCCTCTGTTTTGCCTGGTCCCTCTCACACCTTCCCCCTATCAGGGGAAGCCCCTCTGGCTCAGCCACCATCAGGGGAAGCCCCTCTGACTCAGCCCCCAGCAGGGGAAGCCCCTCAAGCGCCTCACCCTACAGCCGGTCCCAAGCATCTTCTGCCCCCAGGAAGGCGACACGGAAGACCAGGGGTGTTCCGGATTCCCTGCAGGACCAAATTGCAAGGGACCAGGCTCGGCAGACCCGGCATATGGGGGAAATAGCCGGGGACCTGCACAGGGTGGCTGACAGCCTGGCCTCCTCGGCACACATTACAGATGGCCTGCAGGATGTCAGCGGCAATTGTGCTGCAGTGGTCACCTGCCTGGGGGAGCTGCAGGCCACCACTGCAAACCTGGTGTCAGAGGTTCAGACCCTGACTGTGGCGGTCCAGGCCAACACGGCTGCCATCCAGGAGGAGGGGAGGCAGAGGCAGCGCAACCAGCGGCACAACCTCACCCGCCAGCTGAGGATGCAGGCCCAGAACCAACCTGTTCATCAGCCGCATTGCCGTGGCCTTGGAGGTCAGGCAGCCATCACCTTCCAGGAGTGGCAGACCTGGGGAAGAGCCACCTCCAGATGCCCCCCCACAGGAGGCTCCCCCCAGGCAGCTAAGGAGCCAGAGCCGTGGCACGAGGCACAGCCCACGTCAGGGCAAATGAGTGCCGTATTTTTTTTGGCTGTGCTCAGGATATGAGTTTTTTTATTTATTTTTATGCTCAGGTCATGAGCTTATTTATTTTGGTGTGACTGGTGTGTGAATGTGGTATGAATGCACAGCGACACCATTGGGGCCTTGGCGCGGCGTTGCTGCTCCCAAGTCCTGCATGGTGGACTTGGGCTAATTCAATGTGATGTGGATGTGGTGTGTGTGAGCTAGGGACCACAGTGGTGTGCATGCGTGCATTCTCCTTGTGCCATGATGAATGTTTGTGTTTAACGTCCAAAGATGCCTACCATGAGGCATCTCCTGACTGCTGTTCCCTCAGAAAACAGGGTAGCCTCGGTTAGGGGGGGGCTGTGTGGTTCGGGGGTCAGGTCATCACATATGTCAATCTCCAGGCCCTTTCTCATGGCGTAGTTGTGCAGCACGCAACATGCACCGATGATCTGGCACACAAAGTTTGGGAAATACAACAGGGTCCCCCCGGACTTATCCAGGCATCGGAAACGGGACTTCAGGAGGCCAAATGTGCGTTCCACCACTGCACGGGTACATATGTGTGCATCATTGTATCTTTGCTCTCCTGGGGTTTGGGGGTTCCGGAATGGAGTCATGAGATGGGGTCAAGGGCATATGCAGAGTCAGGAGGATGTTAGTCATGCATGTGCCCCTCGTGATGTCTGCATCATGGGGGGGGACAGTCATGCCTGACACCCATGTCACTCACCAACCAGCCAGCTGTCCCACGAATGTACATGCGTCGGGCGCATGTACATTCGTGAATCGCCGTATCTCCCTCATTTGCATATTTGAATAGGAAATCAATGGGAGCGCCAGATGCGTCCAGCGTAAATATGCGCCCAACGCTACGCCGGTGTAGGAAAGTTACATCGGTCGGAGGAAGCCTATTTTCAGGCGTATCTAGTTCTGTGGGTACGGCGCATATTTACACTTACGCGGCGTATCTGTAGATACGTCGGTGTAAGTCTTTCTGAATCCGGCTATTAAAGTTTGAAACCAAGTTAGTTCCGTCTATTAATATAATTAGACTTTTGTACAGCCTATTGCATTAAATGATCCCATTGTGACAAATGTTCTTTCTTGAACTTCTCTACATAGAATAGAAAAGAACGTATACTTATGATTATATTAGGCGTTTACTTCATGCCGTCTCCTTTTGTACCCGAGAGAGCGACCTCATCTCGCTCCTTCATGAACGCACTTATTATTCCATCTGTTGATTTACATTCAGCCTTGACCTGGAAGGTTTGAGCTAAGCAGGCGTTGTGCGCTATTGCGAGGCTGGATGTACTTGGAAAATGGCAGAGAACAAATTCTAAAGCAGGTTAACAACCTACCTGAGGAAAAAAAGTGTTATGTCCCCTTGCCGCTCTGTGTCTCTTAGGTGTTGCTGGCAATGCTGCCAGTATCTGCAAGTTTCACACACTTCTTAACCAGAGCAAGGTTTATTACTCAGAAACATTATGGCATTCTTACATGGAGGCAGTGGGGCTGGTGCTCAAAATTTTTATGGGGGCGCAAACGGAAAAAAAAAAATTGCAGCCTCACTGTGCCCATCACATGCAGCCACTGTGCCATCAATTGTCATCACTGTGCCATGCCATCAAACGCAGCCACTGTGCCATCAATTGTCACCACTGTGCCATGCCATCAAACACAGCAACTGTGCCATCAATTGTCACCACTGTGCCATGCCATCAAATGCAGTCACTGTGCCATCAATTGTCACCACTGTGCCATGCAACACAGCAACTGTGCCATCAATTGTCACCACTGTGCCATGCCATCAAATGCAGTCACTGTGCCATCAATTGTCACCACTGTGCCATGCAACACAGCAACTGTGCCATCAATTGTCACCACTGTGCCATGCAACACAGCAACTGTGCCATCAATTGTCACCACTGTGCCATGCCATCAAACACAGCAACTGTGCCATCAATTGTCACCACTGTGCCATGCAACACAGCAACTGTGCCATCAATTGTCACCACTGTGCCATGCCATCAAACGCAGCTACTGTGCCATCAAACGCAGCCACTGTGCCATCAATTGTCACCACTGTGCCGTGCCATCAAACACAGCCACTGTGCCCCTCAATTGTTGCCACTGTGCCAATTGTCACCACTGTGCCCCATGATCCCACTGTGCCCATTGTCACCACGGTGCCCCATGATGCCACTGTGCCCATTGTCGCCCCTTTCCCTGTAAAAAGCACTTACCTGAAGATTCCATGTCCTCCCTCGATGTCTTCTGCCGCCGTGGTGAAGCTTCAGCCAATCAGGTTCCTGATAACCAGAATCCGGGAACCTGATTGGCTGAAACGGCCGTCAGTCTTATGCAAGGAACGCAGATTGCCTGCGCTCCGAGTATAGACATCCGACAGCCGGAGGGCGGTACTGGAAAAGCCTATCAGAGCCGCTGGCTTTGATAGGCAGTTCCCCTCAGCCAACCAGCTGCCGCTATTCGGGTAACCGGCGACCCATGTCCGGTTATATGAATAGACCAGGCAGCTGGCAACCAACAATAACATACATTCGTGCATTTATGCACGAATGTGTGTTATTTGCGAGAGGGGGTGGCGCTGCAGCGCCCTCTATAGACGGCCGCCAGAACTGTCAAAATGAAATTTTAGCCGAATAAAAGTTCTTAAAGGGCCCTTTTTTTTTTTTTTTGTGACTGCGGGAGGGGGGGGCGGGGCGGCCGCCACTGCATGGAGGAGTCTTAATCCAAACAGCTTCTGTTCTTATCAGATGTAATCCCTTCTCAGCCTCATGTGCTTTCTTCCAGTTCCCCTCACACACTGTCTGACTTCCTGGTACAGCCCCTCCCCCCCCCCCCCATCATGCATCAGGAGAAAGAGGGCAAAGGTTGCAGGGATTTATCACAAACCTCACAAAAAGAATGTCACCGATCATCTGGCACTGGGAGGGACTATTTTTTCCATCGATTGTCATAAGGTGTTCCCTCTCATCCTTGCTGGTGCAAGGATGACCATAGGTGAAACCTCATTTTGCCACCCCCCTTGGCCCCACCCCTGACCCCACCCCCTTTTCCCTGCCCTTGTAACCCCCACCTTTTTAATGAAGCCCCCATCAAATGCATCCTCATCAGCACCCATAAAATGCAGCCTCACCAGAGCCCATCCATGTAGCCTCATCAGTACCCATCAATGCAGCCTCACCAGCGCCTATCAAATGTAGCCTCACCAGCGCTCATCAAATGCAGTCTACCAGTGCCCATCAATCAATGTTTTCTTGTTTACATTAATTTTGGAATCAGGACACAGACTGAGTCCTCTGCCGCCTCTGACAGAGCCCATCAATGCAACCTCACCAGCACCTATCAAATGCAGCCTCACCAACGCCCATCAAATGCAGCCTCACCAGCGCCCATCAAATGCAGCCTCACCAGTGCCCATCAAATGCAGTCTCACCAGTGCCCATCAATGAATGTTTGCTCGTTTCCATTCATTTTGGAATCGGGAAACAGACAGAGTCCTCTGCCGCCGCTGCGCCTCTGACACTATGTGCGAACAGAGCCCAATAATCCAGCCATTCCAGCGCCCATCAAATGCAGCCTCACCAGCGCCCATCAAATGCAGCCTCACCAGTGCCCATCAAATGCAGTCTCACCAGTGCCCATCAAATGCAGCCTCACCAGTGCCCATCAAATGCAGATTCACCAGCGCCCATCAAATGCTGCCCCACCAAAGCCCATTAAAGTGGAGTTCCACCCATAAATATAACATTACATCAGTAGTTTAAAAAAAATGTCATTAGTCCTTTACGAATTTTTTTTTATTTTTTAAATGCCTTCAAAGTGTTGTTGCTAGGCAGAATAGTTAATCTTCCCACTTCCTGCACCTAGGTGCTTAATACACCGCACAGACTTCTGGGAATGTAGTGGGTGTAACTTTCCAGGAGTCTGTGCACTCCCCAGTCTCAAAGAATCATGTGACTTGGACAGTACAGGTGCTGAAACCTGATCTGACACTGCTTGTGCAGCACTGAGCATGTGCGAGATCTGCAAGGCTGAAATCAAGGAAGTCATACAGTCTGGCTTCATGATGCCCACACTTAAGATGGCCCCCGTCAATTTCTATTTTATAAAGTGTCTAAATGCTGTAACAACCTAACAAAACAGACTTTAGTTTACAGACTAACTTTACTAGAATACATTAAGCTTGTGTATTACAGGGGTATTCATATTTAAAAAGTGAAATTGTGGCCGGAACTCCGCTTTAAATGCAGCCTCACCAGTGCCCATCAAATGCAGTCTCACGAGCGACTATTAAATGCGCCTCTGACACTATGTGCGAACAGAGCCCAATAATCCAGCCATTCCAGCGCCTATCAAATGCCTCACCAGTGCCCATCAAATGCAGCCTCACCAACACCCATCAAATGCAGTCTACCAGCGCCCATCAAATGCAGCCTCACCAGTGCCCATCAAATGCAGCCTCACCAGTGCCCATCAAATGCAGTCTCACCAGTGCCCATCAAATGCAGCCTCACCAGTGCCCATCAAATGCAGTCTCACCAGTGCCCATCAAATGCAGCCTCACCAGTGCCCATCAAATGCAGTCTCACCAGTGCCCATCAAATGCAGCCTCACCAGTGCCCATCAAATGCAGCCTCACCAGCGCCCATCAAATGCAGCCTCACCAGCGCCCATCAAATGCAGTCTCACCAGTGCCCATCAAATGCAGTTTTACCAGCGCCCATCAAATGCAGCCTCACCAGCGCCCATCAAATGCAGCCTCACCAGCGCCCATCAAATGCAGCCTCACCAAAGCCCATTAAATGCAGCCTCACCAATGCCCATCAAATGTAGCCTCACCAGCGCCCATCAAATGCAGCCTCACCAATGCCCATCAAATGCAGCCTCACCAATGCCCATCAAATGCAGCCTCACCAGCGCCCATCAAATGCAGCCTCACCAAAGCCCATTAAATGCAGCCTTTTTGATCAAACTATAATCCCTTCCACTTCTGCATAATCTGCTGGGCCCCCAGGCCTGACGCATGAGCATCATCTCTATTTTCCATCCATTGCCTCGTACCCATTAGCCAGACCTTTTGAGGTCCTGACCAGCTCAGGTCACACGCCCCCTTTGGGGACTTGTTTAATAATAATAATGCTCAACGACACCCACTGAAACCCTGAGGAAGTTATAACAGCGAAACGCGTTGGGACACCATCACCGTCCTTCTCTTTGTGTGTTACACTACAATATCCAGCGCCTTGAAAAAATATTCATATCTCTTGAAATCTTCCACATGTTGTCATGTTACAACCAAAAAACGTAAATGTATTTATTGGGATTTTATGTGATAGATCAACACAAAGCGTCACATAAATGTGAAGTGGAAGGAAAATGATAAATCGTTTTCAAATGTTTTTACAAATAAATATGTGAAAAGTGTGGGGGGGGGGGCATTTGTATTCAGCCCCCTTTACTCTGATCCCCCTAACTAAAATCTAGAGGAACCAATTGCCTTCAGAAGTCACCTAATTAGTAAATAGAGTCCACCTGTGTTCAATTTAATCTCAGTATAAATACAGCTGTTCTGTGAAGCCCTCGGAGGTTTGTTAGAGAACCTTAGCGGCGCTTGATCGTTCTTATAATCCGGTGCTTCTCTGGGCTCTCCCGCCCCATCGGGGGCCCGGAGAGATGATCGCCGTCCGCCTGATGTGCAGCATAGAGATGACTGGTGACCAGATGGTCACCAGTCATCTCTATGACCGCCGGAGGCCCGGGCGCGATGTGATGACGTCACGCCCGGGTACCCGTAAGTAAACAAACCGCAATTGCGGCTAGTAAGAATGAGATCTGTGACATTTTTTTTCACAATCTCATTCTTTCCAGCCTGGAGGAGAGATGTGGGGTCTTATTGACCCCGCCTCTCTCCTTAAAGAGGACCTGTCACACACTATTCCTATTACAAGGGATGTTTACATTCCTTGTAATAGGAATAAAAGCGATCGAAATTTGTTTTTAAAAAAAGTGTAAAAAATAAATAAATAAGTAAAATAAAAAATAATTAAAAATAAAAACCCCAGGGTAGCTCGCGCTCAGAAGCGAACGCACACGTAAGTCCCGCCCACGTATGTAAACGTCGTTCAAACCACACATGTGAGGTGTCGCCGCGTGCGTTAGAGCGTGTTCAACAATTCTAGCACTAGACCTCCTCTGTAAATCTAAACTGGTTACCTGTAAAAATTTTAAAGCGCCGCCTACGGAGATTTTTAAGTAACGAAGTTTGGCACCATTCCATGAGTGTGCGCAATTTTAAGGCGTGACATGTTGGGTATCTATTTACTCGGCGTAACATCATCTTTCATATTTTACCAAAAAAATTGGGCTAACTTTACTGTTTTTGTTATTTTTTAATTCATGAAACTGTTTTTTTTTACAAAAAAAAGGCGTATGAAAAATGATTGCGCAAATACCGTGCAAGATAAAAAGTTGCAATGACCGCTATTTTATTCCCTAGGGTGTCTGCTAAAAAAAAATATATATATAATGTTTGGGGGTTCTGAGTAATTTCCTTGCAAAAGAATGATGATTTGTACATGTAGGAGAGAAGTGCCAGAATAGGCCCGGTATGGAGGTGGGTATAAAAGCCCGGTATGGAGGTGGGTATAAAAGCCCAGTATGGAGGTGTGTATAAAAGCCTGGTATGGAGGTGGGTATAAAAGCCCGCTATGGAGGTGGGTATAAAAGCCCGGTATGGAGGTGGTATAAAAGCCCGGTATGGAGGTGGGTATAAAAGCCCGGTATAGAGGTGGGTATAAAAGCCCGGTATGGAGGTGGGTATAAAAGCCCGCTATGGAGGTGGGTATAAAAGCCCGCTATGGAGGTGGGTATAAAAGCCCGGTATGGAGGTGGGTATAAAAGCCCGCTATGGAGGTGGGTATAAAAGCCCGGTATGGAGGTGGGTATAAAAGCCTGGTATGGAGGTGGGTATAAAAGCCTGGTATTGAGGTGGGTATAAAAGCCCGGTATGGAGGTGGGTATAAAAGCCTGGTATTGAGGTGGGTATAAAAGCCTGGTATTGAGGTGGTTAATGGCTGTGTGTTGAGTTATTTTGAGGGGGGACAGCAAATTTACACTGTTATACAAGCTGTACACTCACTACACAACATTGTAGATACAAATAGTCAGATTCAGGTAGAGTTTCGCCGGCGTATCAGTAGATACGCCGTCGTAACTCTGAATCTGCGCCGTCATACATTTCAGTGTATTCTCAAATTGAGATCCACTTAAATCTATCTAAGATACGACCGCCGGCGCCATCGTATCTTAGCTGTCTATTTACACCGGCCGCTAGGGGCGTGTACGCTGATTTACGCCTAGAATGCGTAAATCGCCGAGATACGCCTATTCACGAACGCACGCTTGCCCGTCGCAGTAAAGATACGCCGTTTACGTGAGGCGTTTTCAGGCCTAAAGATTTTCCACCAAAAAGATGGCGCAGCCAATGTTAAGTATGAACGTCGGAACCGCGTCGAATTTTTAAATTTTTATGTCGTTTGCGGAAGTCGTTGGCGAATAGGGCTAGACGTAATTTACGCTCACGTCGAAACCAATAAGTCTTTGCGGCGTAATTTGAAGCATGCGCACTGGGATACATCCACGGACGGCGCATGTGCCGTTAAAAAAAAAACGTAATTTACGTCGGGTCAAGACGTATTAACATAAAACACGCCCCCATCTCATCCATTTAAATTGCGCGCCCTTACGCCGACGAAGTTACACTACGCCGCCGTAACTTACGGCGCAAATTCTTTCAGGATAAGGAAAAATGGGGCTGGGCGTAATTTACGTTCACGTCGAAACCAATAAGTCTTTGTGGCGTAATTTGGAGCATGCGCACTGGGATACGTCCACGGACGGCGCATGCGCCGTTCGTTCAAAGTGTCAATCACGTCGGGTCACGATTCATTTGCATAAAACACGCCCACCTCTTCACAATTTGAATTAGGCGCGCTTACGCCGGCACATTTACGCTACGCCGCCGTAACTTAGGACGCAAGTGCTTTGTGAATACAGTACTTGCCTCTTTGACTTACGGCGGCGTAGCGTAAATACGATACGCCGCCTGAAAGATGCGCCGCCCTACCTGAATCCAGCTAAAAGTGTCATTGCTTCAGTGTTGTCACATGAAAAGATAGAAGAAAAGAGTTACAAAAATGTGAGGGGTGTACTTACTTTTGCGAGATACTGGCCCGGATTCAAGAAGCAATTGCGCCTGTGTAACCATAGTTACACAGCGCAATTGCTTACTTGCCCCGGCGTAACGAATGCTCCTGATTCAGGAACCTCGTTACGCCGACTGCAGCCTAAGATATGCGCGGCATAAGGCTCTTATGCCCGCATATCTTAGGCTGCATTCTTGCGATGGCCGCTAGGTGGCGTTCCCGTTGTGCTCAGCGTATGGTATGCAAATTGCATACTAACGCCGATTCACAACGTTACGCGAGCCCTGCGTACGCAATTTATGTCGTTTCCGTACAGCGTTTTTCGCGTAAGGCTGCCCCTGCTATTAGCAGGGGCAGCCAATGTCACGTATACCCGTCGTTCCCGCGTCGCGAAATTTCAAATTTACGTAGTTTGCGTAAGTGATTTGTGAATGGCGCTGGACGCCATTCACGTTCACTTTAAAGCAAATGACGTCCTTGCGACCTCATTTGCCGCAACGCCAATCACGTTCACTTTAAAGCAAATGACGTCCTTGCGACCTCATTTGCCGCAATGCACGTCGGGAAAGTTTCCCGATGGAGCATGCGCTCTACGATCGGCGTGGGAACGCGCCTAATTTAAATGATTCCCGTCCCCTACGGGATCATTTAAATTGCGCGCGCTTACGCCGGGCATTTTGCCGGCGCGCCCACGCAATTTACGGAGCTACTGCTCCGTGAATCAAGGGCAGCGCAGTATATTTGCGGGGGCGCACAGCAAAAACGTTGCCCTGCGCCTTCGTAAAAAATGCGCAAATCTACCTGAATCCGGGCCACTGTCTATAGTGTACTCTGTCCAGTTTCATTACCTGTATGCCGCCATCACTCAGACAAGCCGAGGATAACAGGGCTGTGATTTTGAAGGCGATGTCACGGGGGGTTCACTTGATTCCCGTGAAATGCACCTAAAAGGGCCGATAGATAGATTGTTTCCCGGAACATCCTCCTCAAGTATTCATCACAACGCCGGCTGACAATAGAGGTCTGTAACCTCCTCGGCCTGGGTCGTTCTTTTCAATTTTTTTTTTAGCTGTATTTCGTGACCTGTAAAGAACAGTTTAGATAACAGATATTACAAAGCCCTGTTTTAAAATGTACGACGCGGACAGGCGCTGATGCCCTCCCAAAACCTCAGGGATGGCTGGTGACCCTTCTGTCTGGCAGAGCATCCGTTGCCGAGACGCAGACAGCCTGCAGATTTTCTCTATTATATATATATATAAAAAAAATGGAAGTATCCTGAGGATTTCCTTGAACTTTGTGCGTCATAACCGCGAACGTGTAGTAATGCTGTAGTGCTGTTACCAGTGCTGTTAAACAGTGAAGCTGCAAATGGGCACGGTGAAGCTGCAAATGGACACAGTGGGGTAGATCCACAGAGAATTAGATGGGCGCAGCGTATCAGAGATACGCTACGCCGCTGTACCTTACCTGGCGGATCTTCGAATCCTCAAAGAATTTGCGCCTTAAGTTACGGCGGCGTAGTGTATTTCTGGCGGTGGATTTTAAATTGGGCGGGTAGGGGGCGTGATTCATTTAAATGAAGCGCATCACCGCGCCGATTGAACTGCGCATGCTCCGTTTCAAAATTTCCCGCCGTGCTTTGCGCGAAATGACGTCGCAACGACGTCATTTTTTGAACTTAGACGTGAGTTACGTCCATCCCTATTCAAAGACGACTTACGCAAAAAAAAAAAATATTTCGACGCGGGAACGACGGCCAAACTTAACATGGCAAATCTAACTATACGCCGCAAAATACCAGCTTTAACTATACGCCGGGAAAAGCCGACGAGAGACAACGTAAGAGAATGCGACGGCTGCGTGTACGTTCGCCGATCGACGGAAAAAGCTAATTTGCATACCCGACGCGGAAAACTACGAGAACTCCACCCAGCGGACGCCGAAGTATCGCATCTACGATCCGAAGGCGTACGAAGCCGTACGCCTGTCGGATCGAACCCAGATGCCGTCATATCTTGGTTTGAGGATTCAAACTAAAGATACGACGCAGGAAATCAGTAGATACGCCGGCGTACTCGCTCTGAGGATCTACCCCAGTGAGGCTGCAAATGGACACAGTTGGCCAGATTCAGGTAGGGCAGCGTAACTTTGTGTGGGCATAGCATATGGTATTTACGCTACGCCGCCGCAAGTTAGAGAGGCAAGTGCTGTATTCACAAAGCACTTGCGTCCTAAGTTACGGCGGCGTAGCGTAAATGTGCCGGCATAAGCGCGCCTAATTCAAATGAGGAAGAGGTGGGCGTGTTTTAGGGAAATTAAGCATGACCCCACGTAAATGACGTTATCAACGAACGGCGCATGCGCCATCCGTGGACGTATCCCAGTGCATATGCGTCAGATAGAATGCCTAAGATACGTTGAACACTGCATACGACGTGAACGTAAGTTACGCACAGCCCTATTCGCGTATGACTTACGCAAACGACGTAAAAAGATAGGCCTGTTCCGACGTCCATACCTTGCATGGGCTGCGCCACCTAGGGAGCAGCTTTATCTTTACGCTGGCGTATCTCTTACGTAAACGACGTAACTAATTGCGACGGGCGCACGTACATTCGTGAATCGGCGTATCTTGCTCATTTGCATATTCAACGCGGAAAACAACGGAAGCGCCACCTAGCGGCCAGCGTAAATATGCACCCTAAGATACGACGGCGTAGGAGACTTGCGCCGCTCGTATCTTAGCCTAATTTAAGCGTATCTGGTTTCCGGCGTAGATTCAAAGTTACGACGGCGTATCTACGCTGCTGTAACTCTCTCTGAATCTAGCTAAGTGAGGCTGCAAATGAACACAGTGGGCCGGATTCAGATACAATGGTGTATCTGTCCGTATTCAGAAAGAACTTGCGCCCTAAGTTACGGCGGCGTAACGTATGTGGGCCGGTGTAAGCCCGCCTAATTCAAATGGGGATGTTGGGGGTGTGTTTTATTTAAATTTGGCTTGACCCCGCGTATTTTACGTTTTTTTTTAACGGCGCATGCGCCGTTCGTGAAAACATCCCAGTGCGCATGCTCGAAAATCCGCCGCAAAACGTCATTGCTTTCGACGTGAACGTAAATTACATCCAGCCGTATTCGCGAACGACTTACGCAAACAACGTAAAAATATCAAAACTCGGCGCGGGAACGACGGCCATACTTAACATAGGATACACCGCACATACCCCTCATATAGCAGGGGTAACTTTACGCCGGAAAAAGCCGAACGCAAACGACGTAAAAAAAAAAGCGCCGGGCGGTCGTTCGTTTCTGAATCGACGTAAATAGTAATTTGCATATTCCTCGCGTAAACAAACAGAAGCGCCACCTAGCGGCCAGCGTGAAATTGCAGCCTAAGATACGACGGTGTAAGACGCTTACACCTGTTGGATCTTAGGGCTATCTATGCGTAAATGATTCTATGAATCAGGCGCATAGATACAACGGCCCGCACTCAGAGATACAACGGCGTATCTCTTTTCTGAATCTGGCCCAGTGAGGCTGAAGATGGGCACAGTGAGGCTGAACATGGGAATTGTTGACCATCTTTTCCACTTACAGTAGCTGATGCATTTCCCACCCTAGGCTTAAACTTGAGTCAATACGTTTTACCAGTTTTTTTGTGGTAAAATTAGGTGCCTCGGCTTATATTTGGGTCGGCTTATACGGGTAATTTGATCTTTGTGTTGCCTATAAAATCCCAGCTTCGTTTTTTTCCCCCTTAAAGTGGAGTTCCACCCATTTTTTTATGTTTGTCTGTGCTGCATGCCCTAATCTCATAGTGTTCAGAATGGACAATTTTTATTTAATTTGTTGCTTGTAAATACCTTTATTTTGTAGTCCTTCATTACTTCCTCCTCCTTATTAGCCTAGGCTATTTGCAAGGGTTTCTGGGATAGGCATCATGTTTCCCAGTAGTCCTTGCAAACCTGACTGAAACCTATTACATTGCTTTTGCACTGAGCATGTGCGAGATATACAAAGCTGAAATCCAGGAAGTCATACAGTCTGGCTTCATAATGCCCACACTTAAGATGGCCACGGTCTATTTCTAGATTATAAACTATCTAAATGCTGTAACAACCTAACAAAACGGACCCTAGTTTACAGACTAACTTTACTAGAATACATTAAGCTTGTGTATTACAGAGGTATTTATATTTAAAAAGTGAAATTGTGGGTGAAACTCCCCTTTAATGTTACAAACTGATACCTGGTCGATGTGGCTTGCAAAAATAAATACATAAAATAATAATAAATAAATAAAATAATAATAATAATAATAATAATAGTAACACAGTATATGAAAGGTTACAGAGTTGCATTCATTTGGGGCCAGATCCACAAAAGAGATACGCCGACTTAACTCGATTTTTCTAAATTTACACGGCGTGTATCTTTGCGCCCGATCCTCAAAACGAGAAGCGCCTGAAATTCGGGCTTTTCCGTCCTACCTAAAAATATTACGCCGGCGCATTCTCGTGCGCAAATTACGCTAGGCACGCCGCTTTATTTGATAGGCAAAGATGCAAATGAGGGAGATAGGGCGATCCACAGAATTAAGTGTGTGCGCCGTAGATTACGCCCTGTGCGCACCTGTTAGTTTTTTGGTGGGATTTTACACATTATAAAAGCAGCCCTAATTTTACACATGCCGTCTGAATGTCTGCTGAAGCAACACCATTCAGGAAGAGCTCAGCACACACACGTTCAGGACTGAAATCTCTCTGCCAAAATGCCAGGACCAGCAATGATACTAGCTGCATTAGTTGATATAGAGACACAAAGAAGGAGGAGGGCACAGAGGAGGAGGATGAGGGCACAGGAGAGGGTCTACCGCCCACGGCAAGATTTGTTTGGCATGCCTGCTTGTGAAGTTTACCGCACCTACAGATTTACCCGTGAGGCCATCCTGGAATTAACATCAATACTTCAGGATGATATTACCAGCCCAACCCAACGCTCCCATGCCCTGCAGCCACTCACCAAAGTACTGGCCACTTTGCATTTTCTGGCCACTGGCTCATTCCAACGCACAAGTGGAGGCGTGGCTGGGATGGCACAATCCTCCATCAGCAGGTGTGTGCACCAAGTGGTCCCTGCAATCCTGCTGCGCATGGGAAATCAGTTTCAGAAACCCACCCAGGAGGATCAGCGTTTAAAGTCAATGACCGACTTTTACAACCTTGCCAGATTTCCACGCACCATCGGGGCCATTGATTGTACCCATGTGGCACTACAACCACCCCATGATACTGAGCACATGTTCCGGAATCGTAAAGGCTGGCATTCCATTAATGTGCAAGTCATCGTTGATGCCCATGGCCTCATCTGGCATGTCTGTGCTAAATTTCCTGGATCCTGCCATGATAGTTACATTTACCGGCAGACACAGATCTCAAGAGATTTTGACCAGAACATGTATGGAGACAGCTGGCTGATTGGTGAGTGACATGTGTGTCAGGTATGTCCCCCCCATGATGCTGACATCACAAGGGGCACATGCATGACTAATATCCTCCTGTCTTTTCCCTTACAGGTGACTCTGGATATGCCTTGGGACCTCATCTAATGACCCCATTCAGGAACCCCCAAACCCCAGGAGAGCAACGCTACAACCAGGCGCACATACGAACCCGGGGAGTGGTTGAACGGACCTTTGGGCTTCTGAAGTCCCGCTTCAGATGCCTGGATAAGTCTGGGGGTACCCTGCTGTATTCCCCTGACTTTGTGTGTCAAATAATTGGGGCATGTTGCATACTCCATAACTTTGCCCTCAGAAGGGGACTGCATATTGACTTATGTAATGACCTGACCCCTGACCCAGGCAATACTATCCCAACCAACTCTACCCGGTCTGCTGAGGGCACAACAGCTAGGAGACGCCTTGCAGAAGGCATTTTTTCCCAGTAAATGTACATGATTAATGTCACAATAAGTATGTTTTTTTTCACTGTAAATGCACATGATTAATGTCACAATAAGTATGTATTTTTTCACTGTAAATGCACATCAATAAAGTCACAATGATAATGCATGAATGCACACCACTGTGGTTCCTTGCACAGACACATCACATGCACATCGAATTGGATTAGATCCAAGTCCCCCCCCCCCCCCCCTTGGGACTTGGGAGCAGTAACGCCACGCCACGGCTCCAATTATGTCACTGTGCATTCATACACCATTCAGGAACCTGGGATTGCCCTTCTCCCTGGTCCTGGGGATCCCTTCTCCACCAAAACTGAGGGTGACAACCTTAATTTCTTAGGAATGCCACCCCCCCACATTCACACATCATTCACACACATAAACCAAATCATAAGTACAGAAGACAAAATTAAAAAAAAAAAAAATGCATAAACAAAAAAAAACAAGTATCCCAGCAAATTTTTTAGCGGCGGCGATTGCTACGCCTTGGCTGGGCAGGGGCACGGGCAGGGGCACGGGCACGAGCAGGGGCACGGCCACGGCCACGGCCACGGCCACGCCGTCGCGGAGGATGTCCATTGGGGGGGTGTTGAGCTGGGGAAGGAGGAGCCTCCTGGGGGGGTTGAGCTGGGGAAGGAGGAGCCTCCTGGGGGGGTTGAGCTGGGGAAGGAGGAGCCTCCTGGGGGGGTTGAGCTGGGGAAGGAGGAGCCTCCTGGGGGGGTTGAGCTGGGGAAGGAGGAGCCGCCCCTGCTGGCCTGCCCTCCATGGCCCCTGCAATGCGAGTGAGACAGGCAGTGAGGGCAGCCGCATTGGCCTGGCCAGACCTTGTATTGTCCTGCACAGCCTGGGTCAGGGCACTCAGCTCATGGGCCACGCGCGTTGTGGCGGTCTGTATGTCATTCAAACATGTTATGACCGCCGTTGAGTTGGTGGCCACATCACCGAGTGCCTCCATCATTTCACCATGGCTGTGCTCCATCTGCGTCAGTTTTTCCAGAATTTTTCCAAGAATGCGGGTCTGCCGGGCATTGTCCTTCACCACACTGGCCGACAGACGCTCGCCCACAGCCACGGTCTCCTGGGTTGTCCCCCTGGCTGCCGCTGAGTCTTGCGGGCCTGGAGGAGGGGAGAGAGTGACCCTGGTGACTGGAGGCCTGTTGGGGGAGAAGTGGGAGGGGCTACCCCTGATGGTGGCCTGACTGGTGCCAGCCTCAGGGGTAGTCTCAGGGGAAGACTCAAAGGTCATCATATCAGTGGCCAGGAGGACTTCCCGGCCAATCTGCATATTTTCCTCCTCCTCCCCCTCATCATCCTCCTCCCACTCAACCTCAACCTCCTCCCCCTCAACCTCCTCATGAGTGTAGGTTTGGCCAATCCCCTCCCCTGGGGAATCCTGCCCTTCTTGGGACTCATCATCTGCCTGTCTTGGGGGTGGTGCTGCAGCCTGGCCCGATGGGCCTGCAACCTCCTGGCCTCCAACCTCCTGGCGTGGAACCTCCTGGCCTCCAACCTCCTGGCGTGGAACCTCCTGGCCATCTGTGGAGGACACAAAACAATCACATGTTTGAGGAACCACACACTTGGCACATCTTCCCTTCCCCCACCCACACATGCTAATCAACAGAGAATAAACCAAAAAACATACCTGTCCTCCTAGGAACATCTGACGTATAGCCAGGCAGGCCCACCACCTGCTGTGGGTGGAAACACTGGGCCACTGCCCATTCCTCCTCCGTCAGTCTGACTGGGCAGGGTCCCCCTCCTCCAGTGCCCCTGGTATGGGCGTCGATCCTTGCCATCTTAGTCCGGACGACGCTTCTCAGATCGTTTATTTTTTTCTGTATGCCAGCGGGGGTCCTAGTCTCCCCCCCCCCGCCGCATTGATCTGGTCCGTTATCTTTTTAAGAAGCTGCCTCCTCCTGGCCGGGGTGGTGTTCTGGCTCTCAGGGCCATGCAGAAATCGCCCATATTTCACAATGCCCCGAGCAAGAATTTGCTTCTCTCCCAGGGTGAAATTAAGCTTCCTGCGTTTAGGGGGCATCTCATACACCACCCAGCAACAACAAACACACCCGACAAACAATCGACAATACACACCCAAAAACCTGACAAAAATCTATACCACAAAAAAATCAAGAAAATCTAAACACACAAGGACACAGCTAATAGTAATTCAAAAAGAAACACGCACCAACAAACAAACAAAAAACAAACACCAAAAAACAAACACCAAAAAACAAACACCAAAAAACAAACACCAAAAAACAAACACCAAAAAACAAACACCAAAAAACAATCAGCAAAAACAATAACAAACAAATTAAATAAATACACTTCTCAAACACAAACAACAACTAGACTCTCCAACTCCTCAAACACTTTTCTCACAAACACAACTTACCAACACACAAACAAACAGAGCAGAAGCAAATTGCTCATGGAAGGGGAACAATGGGATATACTTTAGCAAGGGAAGTGTGTGTGTGTGGTGCTTTTTAGACACAGGGCGATCCTCAAACTAAGTACACTTGGCCTTTTACCTATCTCACTGATTGCGCCGAGATAAGTTCTGCACATGCCCAGTGAGGTCCCGATTCGTGCGCGCATGCGCAGTAGGGCCGGCGCCTCATTTGCATGGGGTCACGGCTCATTACAATGAAGCACGCCCACTTCCTTCCCACTTGCAAAAACCCCGCCTTACGCCTCTGAATTTAAGTTACGCTGGCGCACATTTAGACGCAAATGCGCTGTGGATACGGCACTTACGACACCAACTTAGGGCAACGTAACTTAAATCACATAAGTTAGGACAAACTAAATTTGCACCGCTGGCTGAGGATCTGGCCCTTGTTTCCTATTATTCCTGTCTGGAGTTCAGGTTTCTACTGATCACACTCACAACAACAAAAAAACAAAGCAAAACAAGGTCCCTAAAAATTTTTATTTATTTTTTCTTAAAATAATGATCGAGTTTTCTTTACCCAGTTTTTTTATTTGCTCTTGCAAAAAAATAAAATAAAAAATGTAACCTTTCTTTTGAAGAAAATATAAGTTGCTGTTCAATTTTGAAGAGAACGGCAATAATTACACATCAGTTCCCAGAATGCTCTGTTTTCAAAGTTTTGGGGGTGTATAGATAACTTTGAAACAATACTTTCAATATTTTGTTCTTGTCTTTTGTATTTTCTTTTGTCGCAGAGGTTTAATGTTTTTTTTTTTTTTTTATGTCAAAATGTAGTACTCCTGTGACAGGAGTTCTAGCACAGTGCTAGGACTCCTGTTTTGGAGGTGACAGGGTCAATAAAGAGAACCTGTCACCTCCAATTGCTATCACACAGGGAATTGTTTTCTCCTGTATGATAGCAATAAAGTTAAAGGGTTTGTAAAGTAATTTTTTTTTTAATCTTAATAGTTTCCTTTACCTTAATGCAGTGCTGTTTTCATGTCCTCATTCATTTTTGCTCTCAAGTTGCTGTAATTCTTCTCTGATCTCCACACTTCCTGGTTGTCTGTTTCCTGATAACCACAGTACTGGGAGCTTTCTCTCTGTGGTCACTAACTTCAAGGAGGTGTGATTACTGTGTGTCTAAAACCCCTCAGCACCGATCAGTTTCGTTTTCCAAACCATCACTGCCCTGTATTGGCTCTGTGGCTCTGTACATCACAGAGGCAAGAAACAACATGCAAAAACAAAACTAGAAACTACAGGTACATTATATGATTGATTTTTATCTATTTTTAATCATTTTTAAAAGGAATCAGTTAAAGCGGATGTTACATTAGAAAAAAAAAACTAAAAGTCAGCAGCTACTAAGGACACTTACCTGTCCTAGCCGCCAGCGATGTCTGCCCCCCGCCGAGGCTGATCCTCGATCCTAGCAGCTCCAAGTGCCGCCATCCACAGTAAGGGAAACAGGCAGTGAAGCGGTACGGCTTCACTGCCCGTTTCCTACTGCGCATGCGCGAGCAGCGCGGCGCTTTGTGAATGGGTCGGCTGCTTTCTGGGACACACACAGTTCCCAGAATGCAGCGCTCCCCATTCACAAGAAGACACCCAGTGTAGCAGGAGGAAGAGAATCCACCGCGGTGGATGAAGAGGCAGATTTGGCACTTCCGCATAGCAACAGCTATTAAGGGTGAGTACATTTTTTTTGTTTTCATATTTTTTTTTAGATTTTTGGTGGAATATTTTTTTTCAGGTGGAACCTCCACTTTAACTATTATGGGCCAGATTCACGTAGATCAGCGGATCTATAGATCCGCTCGATCTACGTGATTTAAGATCCGCTCCCGCAAGTTTGAGAGGCAAGTGGCTAATTCACAAACCACCTACGTCCAAACTTGCGGCGGCGGATCGTAAAACCCCCGGCGGAATTCAAATTCCGCGGCTAGGGGGAGTGTACTATTTAAATCAGGCGCGTTCCCGCACCGATTTAAATGCGCATGCGCCGTCCGGGGAATTTCCCGGCGTGCATTGCTCCCACTGACGTCACTAGGACGTCAGTGGTTTCGACGTGAGCGTGACTTGCGACGCGCGTGTTTGTGAATCGGCGTACGCAAACGACGTTAGAAAATTCAAATTCGACGCGGGAACGCCGGCTATACTTAACATTGGCTGCGCCTGATAAAAGCAGGGGTAAGTATATGACGGGAAAGCCGCTACGGAAACGTCGTAAGAAGACTGCGTCGGGTCCGCGTACGTTCGTGAATTTGCGTATCTCGCTGATTTACATATTATTCAAGGTAAATCAGCGGGAACGCCCCCGGCGCCATTTTTAAATTGAAAAAAAGATCCGACAGTGTAACACATTGTAACACTGTCAGATCTTAGCCCTATCTATGCGTAACTGGTTCTATGAATCAGGCGCATAGATAGGACCAGTGTAAGTCAGAGATACGATGGTGTATCTGTAGATAATACACCGTCGTATCTCTTTGTGAATCTGGCCCTATGTCTCTATATACCCTGTAAACAGTAATTTCAGCAAAAAAAAAAAAATTATTTACAACTCCTTTTAGTGAATTTTTTTTTTTTAATAATAAGAAATAATAATTAAATTAATAAAATCAAAAAGTATTAAAAAGTAAAGAATAAGAAAAATAACATTAAAAATAATAAGAAAATTTTACAAAAATTTTACAAAATTTTACAAAAAAAAAAAAGTTAACGACAAGCTACAAATACATAAAAATAAAAAAAAATTTGATAAAAAAGCAAAAAAAAGAAACAAAAAATATTTGAACTAACCGTGCTGCCCCTGCCATCCGGTTGCCATTTTTTGTTGATTTGGAGGGGTGGTTCGGTTGGCGGGGAGGGGTTGTATTGCGAAACGTGGCCTTGGAGCGGCAGGGAGAGCAAATCCCGGCCCTGCACACAGGGGCGACCTGTCAGGTGACTCAGCCGCCTGACAAGTCGCGCTCCTCTTTATTCAATGGAATAGGGATGAGCCGAACACCCTCCCCCCACCCCCGTTCGGTTCGCACCAGAACCTTCGAACGAACCGAACGTTCGGGCGAACATTTAGAACCCCATTGACGTCTATGGTACTCAAACGTTCGAATTCAAAAGTGCTCATTTTAAAGCCTAATATGCAAGTTATTGTCATAAAAAAACGTCTTTAAAGACCTGAGTCTTGCCCCAGGGGGAACATGTATCAATGGAAAAAAAAGTATTAAACGGTCGTTTTTTTTCACGACTCCTGAAAAAACGTCAGTTTTTGAAACTTTTTTTCCATTGATACATGTTCCCTGGGGCAAAACCCGGGTTCTCAAAGACGTTTTCACAGGCATACTATAGACACCCAGCAGGTACAATAGTTAAAGGAATTTTAATTTTTATTTAAGCATCATTAAAATCACTGCTCCTGAATCTTTAGGTGCAAACTACAGAGCACACGGCCAGTACACAGCAAGTAGCTTTAGGTGCAAACTACAGAGCACACGGGCAATAAACCACATAAGAATACGGCAGCTAGCACAATCACCTGCCTGCCAGTAAATTAGGAACAACTGATCTAGCTAAACTATACAGTGTATACATATATGTACAACACCTGGGATGTATATATATCCTCTACACACTGTAACATTAACTGACTAGCCTGCCTGCTCTATCTACCTGCAAAAAATGACACTCTCTCTCTCAGTCCCCCCTTAACCACCACAACACACTACACAAGGCCGACCTGCAGGCGGCCTTTTATAGTGTGGGGTGTTTACTAAACCCCCTGAGCCATAATTGGCCAAAGCCACCCTGGCTTTGGCCAATTATGGCTCTCCGTTTTTTGCAAGCTGTGATTGGCCAAGCATGCAGGTCATAGTGCATGCTTGGCCAATCATCAGCCAGCGATGCTGCAGTGAATTATGGTCTGTGAAACGTAACTCGAATTTGGCACGAACGACCCGTTTTGTTCGTATTTCGGCGAACGATCGAACATACGATGTTCGAGTCGAACGTGAGTTTGACTCGAATACGAAGCTCATCCCTACAATTGAACCGTTCTAATAGGACGCTCCGACTTAGAAAAAGGTTCCTGTACGACTTTGGGGGGCGACTTGCATTTTGCAAGTTGCCTCTCAAGTCCTCTTGAGATCACCTTGCCGAGTCACCCCCAAACAGGGGAGGGCTGGCAGCCTTAGGCCTGGGGGGCAAGTTCAGTCAGGTGGCCACTGAACCGCCAAATCGGCTCACCATCTATGGCCCATCTGGTTTTTCAATGCAGCCTCACCAGTGCAGCCAACTCCAGTGCCCATCAATTCAGCCTGATCATTGGGGCAGGTTACATGGGGTGTATGGGGGGGGTCAGCTATGGGTTGCAACAGTTAGCGGTCGGCCGCCGTGGCCATGCCCCCGGCCCAACTTCCTAGACCAGAAAAACAAAAATGGTAGCGGGCAGTGGCTGCCGGCCATTTTGAACATAAGTCAGGGCAGCCTAAGGCCTTGTACACACGATCAGACATGTCTGGTGAAAACGGTCCGCGGACCGTTTTCATCAGACATGTCTGCTGGCAGATTTTGGTCTGATGTGTGTACACACCATCAGACCAAAATCCCAGAGGACAGAAAACGCGTTGACGTGGCGGCGACGATGACGCGACCCAGGAAGTTCAATGCTTCCACGCATGTGTCGAATCACTTTGACGCATCCGCGGGATTTCGGCCCAGCGGACATGTCCGATGAGTCGTACTAACCATTGGACATGTCCGACAGACAGGCTTCCAGCGGACATGTTTCTTAGCATGCTAAGAAACGTTTGTCCGCTGGAAACCTGTCCGATCCGCCGGAAAACTGTCCGGTCGGCCCTACACACGACCGAACATGTCCGCGGAAACTGGTCCGCGGACCAGTTTCAGCGGACATGTTCGGTCGTGTGTACGAGGCCTAAGAGGCAATTGCCACCCTGCCCCCTGGCCCAGCCCTCCCCTGCCCCCAAAGTCGTGCCGCCTGTGTGTGAACCGGCTCTAAAGTTAGCCCATTTTTTTTTTGTTTAATGTGAAAGATGATGTTACGCCGCGAGAGAATCGTGATTCTCATTTTAGCCAGAATCGCGCCGCTCTAGTTTCTACTTCTAATTTTATGTAGCCTTTTGCATATACACTTTCCATTCCTTTTTTTGGTGGCATTGACTCATTTCCTGTCATTCTACACACATAGGAATCATTCTAACTCGTTCATTATAGAACATGATATTGATGCTGGAAAAACTCACTAATTAGGAGAAAAAATAAAAGTCAAATTCATCTTGTCACATCTTACTTGGAGACGTCATATCAGCCTCTATAAATAACGAGTGATTCAAACCTTGTATCATGTCCAAGAAAAGAGAAAAAAAATGAACAAGTTATTCAAGACTTGTATGGTGTCCAAAAAAATAATATATATATATTTTTTTTTTCTAAATGACCTTGAAATTGGTATTGTATACTCCGGCAAATTCCACAACGCTTTCATAGAAGAGCTGATTGTCTGCAGCCTGCTGGAGTAACTTTAGCGAAGTGATTTACTTGATTGACACTCTCAGTTTTAACCTTGGTTCAGACCGGTGCGGGTAACCACTTCACCCCCGGAAGGATTTGCCCCCTTAACCACTTCACCCCGGAAGGATTTGCCCCCTTAACCACTTCACCCCGGAAGGATTTGCCCCCTTAACCACTTCACCCCCGGAAGGATTTGCCCCCTTAACCACTTCACCCCCGGACCATATTGCTGGTCAAAGACCAGAGCACTTTTTGCGATTCGGCACTGCGTAGCTTTAACTGACAATCGCGCGGTCGTGCGACGCGGCTCCCGAACAAAATTGGCGTCCTTTTACCCCCACGAATAGAGCTTTCTTTTGGTGGTATTTGATCACCTCTACGGTTTTTAGTTTTTGCGCTATAAACAAAAATAGAGCGAAAATTTTGAAAAAAAATTATATTTTTATAATAAATATCCCCAAAAATATATAAAAAAAACGTATACTTATTCTTCTACCTATTTGTCATAAAAAAAAATCGCAATAAGCGTTTATCGATTGGTTTGCGCAAAAGTTATAGGGCCAGATTCGTGTACAAATCCGGCGGCGTAATGTATCGTCTTTACGTTAGACCGCCGCATGTTTTCAGCGCAAGTGCCTGATTCACCAAGCACTTGCGTGTAAACTTTCAGCGGCGTAGCGTAAAGCCATCCGGCGCAAGCCCGCCTAATTCAAATAGGGCGTGTACCATTTAAATTAGGAGCGTTCCCGCGCCAAACGTTCTGCGCATGCTCCGTTTGGAAATTTCCCGCCATGCTTTGCGAGAAATTACGGCGCCCCGACGTGTTTGTGAATGGCGACGTGCGTAACGTACTTACGCAAAAAAAAAAACAATTAAAATTCGACTCGGGAACGACGGCCATACTTTAACATGGCTGGTCTAAAGTTAAGCCATGAAAAAGCAGGCTTAACTTTGCGACGGGAAAAAACGACTTGCGACGACGTAACGCACTCGAGTACCTTCGTGGATCGCCGTAAAAGCTAATTTGCATACCCGACGCTGGAAAACGACACAAACTCCACCCAGCGGCGGCCGAAGTATTGCAGCCTAAGATCCGAAGGCGTACGAAGCCGTAAGCCTGTCGGATCGAAGCCAAATTCCGTCGTATCTTGTTTGTGAATCACAAATAAAGATACGACGCGGCAAATTTGAAAGTACGCCGGCGTACTTTTTCTGTGAATCTGGCCCATAGCATTTACAAAATAGGGGGTATTTTTATGGCATTTTTATTAATATATATGTTTTACTAGTAATGGCGGCGATCAGCGATTTTTTTTTCGGTACTGCGACATTATGGCGGACACTTCGGACACTTTTGACACATTTTTGGGACCATTGGCATTTTTATAGCGATCAGTGCTATGAAAATGCATTGGATTACTATAAAAATGCCACTGGCAGGGAAGGGGTTAACACTAGGGGGCGGGGAAGGGGTTAAGTATGTTCCCTGGGTGTGTTCTAACTGTAGGGGGGGTGGCCTCACTAGGGGAAATGACCAATCTTCTGTTCATACATTGTATGAACAGAAGATCAGCATTTCTCTCCCGGTCCTCGCTCTGTAACGAGCGATCGCGTGTGCCCGGCGGCGATCGCGCCCTCCGGGCACGCGCACGGGAGTTGGGGGCGAGCGGGGGGCGCGCGTGCGCACCTCCAGCGACGCGCCCCTAGTGGCCTGCGCGAGGGCCGACGTTATATTACGTGCTCTCGCGCAGGGGAGCCGACCTGCCGCCGTAAAACGACGGTGGCTGGTCGGCAACCAGTTAAAGGGGGTAATAAAGGAACAATTTTTTTTCCTAAATAGCTTAGTGCAGTCCTCCTTCACTTACCTCATCCTTCCATTTTGCTTTTAAATTTACGTATTTCTTCTGAGAAATCCTCACTTCCTGTTCTTCTGTCTGTAACTCCACACAGTAAAGCAAGACTTTCTCCCTGGTGTGGAGTGTCGTGCTCGCCCCCCTCCCTTGGACTACAGGAGTGTCAGGGCGCCCACTAACACACAGCTCCTTTCTCTATCCGCAACGTAGAGAGTGTCCTGACTCTCCTGCTCGCCCCCTCCCCCCCTCAAGAGGCTTTCTCCACACCAGGGAGAAAGCCTTGCATTACTGTGTGGAGTTACAGACAGAGGAACAGGAAGTGAGGATTTCTCAGAAGAAATAAGGACATTTAAAAGCAAAATGGAAGGATGAGGTAAGTGAAGGAGGACTGCACTAAGGTAAAGGAAGAAGCTATTACAACCCCTTTAATGACCAGCCCCTTTTTTGCGTTTCGGCACTGCGTCGCTTTAACTGACAATTGCGCGGTCGTGCGACGTGGCTCCCAAACAAAATTGGCGTCCTTTTTTCCCCCACAAATAGAGCTTTCTTTTGGTGGTATTTGATCACCTCTGCGGTTTTTATTTTTTGTGCTATAAACAATAAAAATGTAAAAATGTTGAAAAAAAATGCAACATTTTTAACTTTTTGCTATAATAAATATCCCCCCCCCCCCCAAAACAAACAAAAATAAACTTCTTCATCACTTCATCACTTCTTCAAAGTTATAGGGCCAGATCCACGTAGCGCGGCGCTTTTTTACGTCCGGCGTAGCGTATCTCAGATACACTACGCCGCCGTAACTTACAACGTATTTCCTGTATCCACAAAGAATTTGCGCCGTAAGTTACGGCGGCGTAGTGTAAATGTGTCGGCGTAAGGGCGCGCAATTCAAATCACTAAGTTGTGGGCGTGTTTTATGTTAATACGTCTTGACCCGGCGTAAATGAAGTTTTTTTTAACGGCGCATGCGCCGTCCGTGGGGGTATCCCAGTGCGCATGCTCCAAATGAACCCGCAACAAGCCAATGCTTTCGACGTGAACGTAATTCTACGCAAAGCCCTATTCGCAAACGTTTTACGTAAACAACGGAAAATTTGACGCTGGCCCGACGTCCATACTTAACATTGGCTATGCCTCATATAGCAGGGGTAATGTTACGCCGGAAAAAGCCTTACGAAAACAACGTAAAAAAATGCGCCGGCCGGACGTACGTTTGGGGATTGGCATATCTAGCTAATTTGCATACTCGACGCAGAAATCGATGGAAGCGACACCTAGCGGCCAGCGTAAATATGCACCTCAGATCCGACGGCGTACTTAGACGTACGCCAGTCGGATCTAGCCCAGCTTCAGGCGTATCTTGTTTTGTGGATACAAAACAAAGATACGCCGGAGCAACCTAGAAGTTACGCAGCGTATCAATAGATACGCCAGCGTAACTGCTTCGTGGATCTGGCCCATAGCGTCCACATACAAAATAGGGGATAGTTTTATGTAATTTTTATTATTATTATTATTATTATTATTATTATTATTTTTTACTAGTAATGGTGGTGATATGCGATTTTTGTTAAGCGTGAAAAATCTGCGCTACCCCCCATAAAGGTAAAAAGTGCAGATAAATATGCGCAAGTGCAAAAGGATGGTGCAATATGCAATACTGTAAAAAATGTGTCTTATCGACAATGATTACTTGATGGTTTAACCCCTTCAATCCCGGGCTTTTATACCCACCTCCATACCAGGCCTATTCTGGCACTTCTCTCCTACATGTACAAATTATCATTCTTTTGCTAGAAAATTACGCAGAACCCCCAAACAGTATATATGTTTTTTTAGCAGACACCCTAGGGAATAAAACAACGGTCATTGAAACGTTTTATCTTGCACGGTATTTGCGCAATAATTTTTCAACATTTTTTTTTTGGGGGGAAAAAAATTGTTTCATGAATTAAAAAAATAACAAAACAGTAAAGTTAGCCCTATTTTTTTGTAAAATATGAAAGATGATGTTACATCGAGTAAATAGATACCTAACATGTCACGCTTTAAAATTGCGCACACTCATGGAATGGCGCCAAACTTCGGTACTTAAAAATCTCCATAGGCAATGCTTTGAATTTTTTTACAGGTTACCAGTTTAGATTTACTGAGGAGAATTGTGCTAGAATTGTTGCTTGTACTCTAACGCACGCGGCGATACCTCACATATGTGGTTTAAACGGCGTTTACATATGTCGGCGGGACTTGCGTGTGCGTTCGCTTCTGCGTGCGAGCTACTGCTGACAGGGGCGTTAATTTTTTTTTTTCCGTTCTTTTACATATTTATTTATTTTTTTACACTTTTTTATTTTATTTTTTATTATCACTTTTATTCCTATTAAAAGGAATGTAAACATCCCTTGTAATAGGAATGTGTGTGACAGGTACTCTTTATGGAGAGATGGTCAATAAGACCTCACATCTCTCCTCCAGGCCTGAAAGCATGAAATCGGTGAAAAAAAAATTCACCGATCTCATGATTACTGTTGCTTAGCAGCCGCAATCGCGGCTTTGTTTACTTACGGGGACCCGGGCGTGACGTCATCACATCGCGCCCGGGTCCTCCGACGGTCATAGAGATGACTGGTGACCATCTGGTCACCAGTCATCTCTATGCTTCCTGCCAGCGCCGGACGATTCGTTCTCCGGGCCCCCGATGGCACGGGAGAGCCCGGAGAAGCACCGGATGGCGGCGGGAGGGGGGGATGTCCCCTCCCGCCACCTATAAGAACGATCAAGCGGCGGAACCGCCGATATGATCATTCTTATGTTGCACAGAATCGCCGGCAGAAGAGAAGGATATCTGAATGATGCCTCTAGCTGCAGGCATCATTCAGATATCCCCCCACAAAGCCCAGGACGTCATATGACGTCCACCTGGAATGGTAGACAATGGGCTGGTATTGAAGTGATTAAAGTAACAGTGCTGCAACTATAAAAATGACTGGAATAATCAGCTATATAGAAAGGTAAAGAATAAAAATAGAAATGCAAACACAGTGCAAAATGTGAAGAAATATTTTATGTAAATACTAAAAAAAGTCCATAAGAAACAACAAAGTCCAATTTAAATGCAAAAAGAAAAAAGTCCAAAATAGAAACAAACACAGAGGCTTGGTGGTGATCCAGAAAGCAAAGATACAAATCTTCCTCCTCTGTTTCCACGCTGCAGGCACAGGATAATAAAGTACAGAGTGGCCGCTTACCAGATAGGTTGGATCTCTGTTACGGAGATCAGATGGGCTCAATGCCAACAAAATCCTTCTAGTGACAGCAGCAATCTGGTCACCCCTTCATCACAAAAACTCCACCGGTCAATTAATAGATGGTAACTGATCTCCTTCACAATCTCAGTGTGGATGAGGTTGTTCATACAGCGATGGGAAGGACCATATTAGGAAGAGGGAAAAAAAAAAAAACACACTTCTTGGTGCAGTAACTTCTTAAAAAATACCCTTTAATCAAATGGCTGGGTAACTGACATCAAAAGGTAGGTTTTTTTCGCACGGCCGCGGCTCAAGCCAGTCAGCTGGAGGCGTGGTGATGTCAAGATCTCCGACTCCACCCATATATGCAATTTTTAGCAGGACTGCGACATTGCGGCAGACAGTTTGGACACTTTTGACACTTTTGTGGGACCATTGAGATTTATACAGCGATCAGAGCTATAAATAGCCACTGATTACTGTATAAATGTCTCTGGCCGGGAAGGGGCTAACACTAGGGGGCGATGAAGGGGTTAAGTGTTCCCTAGGGAGTTTTTTTTTTTAAATACTTTTTTTATTTAGCAAAAAAAGATACACCATCGTGAAACATTGTATAATGTCTTACAATAAAAATACATATATATATATATATATATATATATATATATATATATATATATATATATATATATAGTGTCAGAGCGAGGCTCTGTCCCAATAAAAATGAATATAGTGTTGAAATGGACACAGGTAGGTGGATTCAGAAAGACCGCCTTAACTTTGCGGCGGCGTAGTGTATCGTGTTTACACTACGCCGCCGTAAGTTGGCGAGGCAAGTACATGATTCACAAAGTACTTGCCTGCTAAGTTACGGCGGCGTAGCGTAAATCGGGCGGGCGTAAGCGTGGGTAATTCAAATTTGGCTGAAGGGGCGTGTTTTATGTTAATGGGGGGTGACCTGACGTGATTGACGTATTTTACGAACGGCGCATGCGCTGTCCGTGTACATATCCCAGTGTGCATTGCGGCAAAGTACGCCGCACGGTCCTATTGATTTCGACGTGGACGTAAATGACGTAAATCCCTATTCATGGACGACTTACGCAAACGACGTAAAATTTTCAAATTTCGACGCGGGAACGACGGCCATACTTAACATTACTATTCCAGCTATTTGATGGAATAACTTTAGGCCTGAAAGTGCGTTACGTAAACGGCGTATCTTTACTGCGTTTGGCGCACATACGTTTGTGAATAGGCGTATCTAGTGATTTACCGTATTTATTGCGGTATAACGCGCTCCCGCGTATATACCGCGCACCCCTAAAGTGACCCCCAATCCTGTGGAAAAAAAGTTATTTTTGTACTTACAGTTTTGGTGTCTTGCGTGGCGGCCTCGTCGGGTCTGGCGTCCTTCTGCGGCTTCGGGTGTCCTCTTCGGCGGGTCCGGCGTCCTTCTGCGGCTTCAGGTGTCCTAATGGGCCTTCGGGTGTCCTTCTGTGGCTTCGGGTGTCCTTCTGCGGCGGGTCCGGTGTCCTCTTCGGCGGGTCCGGTGTCCTCTTCGGCGGGACCGCGGAAGAAGCCGAGACTGGCCGACTATACCCGAGTGTACTGCGCTCGGTATATGTCGGCGCAGTATTCAAAACTCGGCGCGGGAAAGCGGGTATCGGCGTATATCGCGCACCCACGATTTTGCCCTGATTTTCAGGGCAAAAAAATGCGCGATATACGCCGATAAATACGGTACATATTCTACACCAAACTCATTGGAAGCGCCACCTATCGGTCAGCCTAAATATTGCACCCTAAGATACGACGGCGCAAGCCGTCGTATCTTAGATAGGTTTAAGTGTATCTCAGTTTGAGAATACACTTAAACTTAGGTTGGCGCAGATTCCGAGTTAGGTCGGCGTATCTACTGATACGCCGGCCTAACTTTTTCTGAATCTACCTATATATCTCCAACCCTGTGTCCAGATCTTACAGATAGCCTGCAGGGTGTGTGCTCAGGTGAACACAGCTGATATATAATGAAGGGCTGGGGAGAGTCAGAGGAGGAGGAAGGTGAAGTGTGTGCAGCTGTCTGCTGGTTCAAAACAGTGTGTGTGGAAAGCTGTCTGCCCTGTGGAAGACTACATCCCTGGTGTGGGGGGACTTCGTGCCTGACGGACTGGGAGGTTGGTAGACCTGAGGTGGCTAGCGAGTCCAAGGGGGGCTGGAGGAAGTCCTGAAGTCTGGGAGACAGTGGGCTGGAGAATCCTGTTGAGGCCAGGAGTGGGCCAGGTATAACAGGTAACAGCACGGCAATGTAAGCCTAGGAGCCAGGAGGCTTGGTATTTTTGGTTATATGAACTGTACTGGAGAAGAACCCCTGTGTGGGAAATCCTATGTGTGAACTTTTATTTTGTTTCCTTTAAAATAAAAATGGGCTACCATGCCCTCAAAACTGATAACGGACTGCTGTGGACTCGCTAAAAAACGCATTTACCACTTGAGTTAAACACTCCCTTATTACAATATATAAAAATAATTATTGCATAACCTTTCGTCCCCTCCCTCCCAACCCCACCGCACCCCCCTTCCCCAGACCACCCCCTCTTTCCCACACCACCCAATCATTAAGTGTACATGCACTTCCATTAAATGCGGAGCCTCAAAGGAAAAAAAAGGAGAAAAAATGCCCAAAAGAGCAGAAGAACAGTACAAGAGAGAGAAAGCATCATCCGAGGTCCCACAGAGGAGAGGAGTAAAGGCCGGGGGTGGCGGTGAGCGAAGGAGAAACTCTCTTCCGCTCACCACCATCCCCTCATAGGGAGGTGTTTCGAAATGTGGGGGGAGTGTACTGACAGAGAATAGAGAGAGAGATCGCTGTTACTGATCACTAGGAACAGCAGATCTCTCTCTACTTCCCTGACAGAACGGGGATCTGTCTGTTTACACTGACAGATCCCCGTTCTGTCTCTTTCTCAGGAGCGATCTCGGGTCACCAGCCACGCGCGTTGGCTCAGGAGTCGCATCACGGCTCAGGCGCTGCGCCCCCCTATACCTCTTAAAGCGCCCAACGTACACCTACAGCGGTTTGCGCAGACCTGATGCCGTATAACGACGGCGGCTGATCGGCAAGAGGTTAAAGTGGCACTACTTCAGCGCGACTTCAAAGCAGACGATCAGTGCGATTTCACGTGCGGCTTGCTGATATCTGTGCAACTTCACTTAACAGATGTCAATGCAAGTCGCACTGAAATCGTAGCAAAATAGTGCAGGAACCTTTTACAAAGTCACAAATGGGGCACGACTTGTCATTCGACTTTTGAACTGTCAAGTCACATGACAAGTTGCGATGGTTGGAACCAGGGCTTTAAAATTGAAACCCCAAATCAATGTTTCAGTGTGTTTGGCATTGTCTTGTATCTCACTATATACAATTTTTTGTTAATCTGTTGCAAAGTTTTTTTACTTTTGAAAGACGAAACGCGTAGCCATTCCAACGCAATTGGCGGCAGCAGCAGTGTCAGCCTGCTTTTTGCTCCTTTTCCATTGGCCATTGGGCAGCCTATCTGGTCTATCGGACTGACAGCCCCAAGAAAAACTGGAGGAACTCATATGGCAGGCTAATAAATCTAAGCCAAAGGGATCCATTCACGCAATGCGCACAGTCTATTGGCCTTTAGTAAATCAACCACATTGGCTCACAATTATCAACAGCATTGCATCCAGTTACCTTTCCAACTGGGGAGGCCCATCCATTATGGGCACCTCTCTATCCACGCCACCTCCTATATGATTAATAGAGAGATTCATGCATAGCATGAATCTATCCACGGCCGCCGCCAGGCTCTACCTCTATGCAACACGTTACGCTACCATCCTCGTAGCTTCATCTGGAGGGCAACCAGTAATGGGGTATGGTACCCTGTTATCCATCAATGAATGCATAACGCTTGGAGCTTACATGGTACCCTTGAATCAGGCCCAATGGGCCAGATCCACAAAGATCTGCCTATATTTAGGCAGGCGTAGCGTATCTCAGATACACTATGCCGCCGTAGCTTAGAGCGTAGTTTCCGTATCCAGAAATAATTTGCGCCGTAAGTTACGGCGGCGTAGTGTAAATGTGTCGGCGTAAGGGCGCACAATTCAAATGACTAAGATCTGGGCGTGTTTTATGTTAATTCCTATTGACCCCACGTCCGTGGGGGTATCCCAGTGCATATGCTCGAAATCACGTCGCAAATAGTCAATGCTTTCGACGTGACCGTAATTTACGCAAAGCCCTATTCGCGAACTTTATACGCAAACGACGGAAAATTAGACGCTGTCCCGACGTCCATACTTAACATTGCGTACGCCTCATACCAGGGGTAATGTTACGCCGAAAAAAGCCTTACGTAAACGACGTAAAAAAATGCGCTGGACGTACGTTTGAGGATCGGCGTATCTAGCTAATTTGCATACTCTACGCGGAAATCAACGGAAGCGCCACCTAGCGGCCAGCGTAAATATGCACCTAAGATCCGACGGCGTACTAAGACGTACGTCAGTCGGATCGAGCCCACATTCAGTTGTATCTTGTTTTGTGGACACAAAACAAAGATACGACGGGGGATCTTAGAACTTACGCGGCGTATCAATAGATACGCCGGCGTAAGTTCTTTGTGGATCTGGCCCAATGTGTTTTGTTTTTTTTTGGTATATCTTTGTTTAGAGGTGTCTTTTTATGTAGCTATAGCAGTAGTAGAATATTGTACTGTGTTAGTCATCAATTTAGCACTGGTGGGCACTGAGAATTGGCACTAATAGGTGTCAATGTCTGTTAGGTGGCACTAGAAGCTGGCAGTGATGGGCACTGATAGGTGGCAGTGATGGGTGGCACTAGAAGCTGGCAGTGATGGGCACTGATAGGTGGCAGTGATGAGCACTGATGGGTGGCAATGATGGGCACTGATAGAGAGAAGATAGTCACCGCTCTAATTAGGTATGTGGATGAATCCGTATCCTCTCAGAGAAACCCAGGTGCCGGCAATGCACGAAGCAATCGTAGAAAGAAATGTTTGGACAGCCGCACTCTGGAAAAACCTTCTCGGTTGCCTTTTATTGATAAAAGTATTCAAATACCACACATCACAGCAAAGACGGGGGCATACAGCTTAGCTGTATGCCCCTGTCTTTGCTGTGATGTGTGGTGTTTAAATACTTTTATCACTAAAAGGCAACCGAGAAGGTTTTTCAAGAGTGCGGCTGTCCAAACATTTCTTTCTATGATGGGCACTGATAGGTGGCACTGATAGGTGGCAGTGATGGGCACTGAAGGGTGGAAATTATGGGCACTGATTAGCACTGGTAGGTGAGACTGATAGGCAGCACTGCTAGGTGGCACTGATGAGGAACTGATTGGCACCACTGGTGGGCATTGATAGGTGGCACTCGTGGGCATTGATAGGTGGCATTTATTGCACTGGCGGTCACTGTGGGCACTGGCAGGTGACACTGGCAGGAGGCACTGGCAGGCAGTACTGATGGGCACTAATGAGGCTGATGTGCCTCTTCCACTGGTGACCCATGTCCCTTACACAAGAGCCAGTGATTGGATTAAAAAAAAAAAAAACTATTTCCGAGCTTTGTTTACATCACATGATCAGCTGTCATTGGCTGTCTGCTGATCACGTGATAAGGGGCCAGGACCGGTCTCAGTGACTTGGTGATCACAACGCGGGGGCGTGCGCAACGGGTAGAGTTGCCACCTCATCCCTTTAAAAAGGAACACATATGAATTACACAGGTTCTGAGGCTAATTTAATGCAGGTAAGGCACCAAATGAGTCTAATTACCACCTTAATTAGCCACAGAACCTGTGTAATTAATATGTGTTCCTTTTTAAAGGGATGAGGTGGCAACCCTAGCAACGGGGCCGATGTCTATTGATGGCCTCCCGACATTTGAGGGTCGTCATTCGGCTATAGCGCGGACCCCTAGTTGTTAATACAAAAAGTTGGGAGTTTAAGTGATACCCATGAGTTATTAAAGATGCAAGCCTTCAGGATAACCCCCAATCCCTTTTTTTTTCACCATTTTACCGCTATCTGAGTTAAATGTGCTTTTTTACCAATTTAGGGCTAGATTCAGAAAGGACTTACGACCGCGCAGCGCCATGTACGCCGTCGTAAGTCCTAATCTTGCCCGTCGTATCTATGCGACTGATTCTTTAGATCCGACAGGCTTAAGTCTCTTACGCCGTCGGATCTAAACTGCAATTTTTTTTTTCCCCGCTAGGTGGCGCTTCCGTAGATTTCCGCGTTGAGTATGCAAATTAGCTAGATACTCGAATACCCGAACGTACGCGCGGCTGACGCAGTAAAGTTACGACGTTTACGTTAGGCTTTTCCCGGCGTATAGTTGCCCCTGCTATATGAGGCGCAGCCAATGTTAAGTATAGCCGTCGTTCCCGCGTCGAAATTGTAAAAAGTTACATCGTTTGTGTAGGTCGTCCGTGAATGGGGCTGGACGTCATTTACGTTCACGTCGAAACCAATGACGTCCTTGCGACGTCATTTGGAGCAATGCACACTGGGATATTTTAGGGACGGCGCATGCGCAGTTCGTTCAGTGCGCTTCATTTAAATGATACACGCCCCCTACCCGCCGAATTTGAATTCCGCCGGGTGATTTTTACGCTACGCCGCCGCAAGTGCTTTGTGAATAAAGCACTTGCCTGAAAAACTTGCGGCGGCGTAACGTAAATCGGATACGTTACGCTGCCACACAGATACGCCCGCTGTACCTGAATCTGGCCCTTGAATTTTTACAAAATTGATTGCATGGCGTCCGGTTTATGCGCATTTTCGCCCCCCCTGTGAAGATTAAATACAGTTTTCTCTTTAGTGACGCAGCCTCAAACAGCATTTCCTTATCCCTTGGAAGATTTAATGCAGACCCCATACTGTCGGGGGGTTATGCTTTCTTTTACAAATCCGGCCATTAATATTCGCATTCTGTGTGTATTGAAGACTTTTCATACGCAGCCTGCTGTAGAAGTTGTTGCGCACTTTATATAGTTTAAATAGAAAAACAAGTCTGCCAGATGGTAGCTATAGCAACCCGACGTTAAAGACAATGAGCAGTGTATCGGTGGCACTCCAGTTTTTTTTTTTTTTTTTATCTGTCATAAATAATATGGAACTGACGATAAAGAATGTATATATGTTTCTGTATCTGATTAATTAAGGAGTAAAAAGTTACAAAGATGGTGCCGTAGACTCCATAAACAGTTCCCGTGAACCAGGAACAAAGATTGCACATCGGTATTTTTGTCTGTTTGGAATATATACAAAGATGCGATCTGATTAAATGAATTTGCCGTGAGTGTAATTGACCCGCGGCGATTCATAAAGTAGAGTTTGACTATTCATGTTTATTGGTTCATAGAACAAACAGCCCATCTCTGTTTGAAGTGGAAGATTTTAGGGAAAGAAAAAAATTGCAAATAACGGCCCGGATTCAGATAGGAGTTACGACAGCGTATCTCCGGATACGCCGTCTTATCTCTGAGTGTGCGGGGTCGTATCTATGCGCCTCGTAGAATCAGTTACGCATAGATTTCCCTAAGATCCGACCGGCGTAAGTCTCTTACAACGTCGTATCTTAGTTGCATATTTACACTGGCCGCTAGGTGGCGCTTCCGTAGATTTACGCGAGGAATATGCAAATTAGGTAGATACGCCGATTCAGAAACGTACGTGCATTTTTTTACGTCGTTTACATTAGGCTTTTTCCGACGTAAAGTTACCCCTGCTATATGAGGCGTATCCTATGTTAAGTATGGACGTGGGGCCAGCGTTGAATATTCCGTCGATTACGTCGTTTGCGTAAGTCGTTCGCGAATAGGGCTGGGCGTAATTTACGTTCACTTCGAAAGCATTGGCTTTTTGCGGGTTAATTTGGAGCATGCGCACTGGGATACGTTCACGGACGGCGCATGCGCCGTTAGCCAAAAACGTCATTTACGTGGGGTCCGCCTTCATTACCATACAACACGCCCACTGCATGGAGAATTTGAATTCCGCGGGCTCACGCCGGACCACATGCGCTACGCCGCCTTAACTTAGGGCGCAAATTCTTTCTGAATACGGAACTTGCGCCCTAAGTTACGGCGGCGTAACGTATCTGAGATACATTACGCCCGCCGATAGATACGCAATTGTATCTGAATCCGGGCCAACGTATCTAAATTGTTACAAATACTCTTTGTTCCATCAGATCTATATACTTAAACTATTAAAGATAGAAGTACTTACCTGTAAGTGCCCCCCCTAGCCATCAGAAGTCGATGTAACTAGCCAGTGGCCCTACAATGGAAGGAAACCTCAGTCTCACTCTAAGGCCTAGTACACACGATAGGTTAACCAGAGGACAACGGTCTGATGAACCGTTTTCATCGGTCCCAACCGATTGTGTGTAGGCCCCATAGGTTATTTATCCATAGGTTAAAAAAAAGCCTACTTGCTTTAAAATTAACCTATGGATTCCTAACCGATGGGAGGGGGGGGGGAAACGATCGTTAGTAGGCACGACCATCGGTTAAAAATCCACGCATGCTCAGAATCAAGTCGACGCATGCTTGGAAGCATTGAACTTCGTTTTTTTCAGCACGTCGTTGTGTTTTACGTCACCGCGTTCTGACACGATCGTTTTTTTAACTGATGGTGTGTAGGCACGACGGACCATCAGTCAGCTTCATCGGTTAACCTATGACAACGGTCCTTCAGACCGTAGTCCTCTGGTTAACCTATCGTGTGTACGAGGCCTTAGGGCACATTCACAATACCTGTAAGAGTCCAGCGCTTACTACGCATGCACCAATGGCGCGTTGCCGCAAGAGGAAATCCGTGCCAGCTGAGCATCCGCCAAAGACGCCTCAGTGCGCCAACCTGCACCTGCGCAGAAGACCTGATGGAAAAAGGCAGGAAAATGCCTAGGAGGCACACAGGAAGTGACCTCAACCTGATGGGAAAAAGGCAAGAAAAATACCCAGGAGGTGCACAGGAAGTGACCTCAACCTGATGGAAAACGGCAGGAAAAATACCCAGGAGGCGCACAGGAAGTGACCTCAACTTGATGGAAAAAAGGTGGGAAAATGCCCAGGAGGCACACAGGAAGTGACCTCAACCTGATGGAAAAAGGCAGGAAAATACCCAGGAGGCATTCAGGAAGTGGCCTCAACCTGATGGAAAAAAGGTGGGAAAATGCCCAGGAGGCACACAGAAAGTGACCTCAACCTGATGGAAAAAGGCAGGAAAAATACCCAGGAGGCACACAGGAAGTGACCTCAACCTGATGGATAAAAGGTGGGAAAAATACCCAGGAGGCATTCAGGAAGTGACCTCTACCTGATGGAAAAAAGGTGGGAAAATGCCCAGGAGGCACACAGGAAGTGACCTCAACCTGATGGAAAAAGGCAGGAAAAATACCCAGGAGGCATTCAGGAAGTGGCCTCAACCTGATGGAAAAAAGGTGGGAAAATGCCCAGGAGGCACACAGAAAGTGACCTCAACCTGATGGAAAAAGGCAGGAAAAATACCCAGGAGGCACACAGGAAGTGACCTCAACCTGATGGATAAAAGGTGGGAAAAATACCCAGGAGGCATTCAGGAAGTGACCTCTACCTGATGGAAAAAAGGTGGGAAAATGCCCAGGAGGCACACAGGAAGTGACCTCAACCTGATGGAAAAAGGCAGGAAAAATACCCAGGAGGCATTCAGGAAGTGGCCTCAACCTGATGGGAAAAAAGGTGGGACAATGCCCAGGAGGCACACAGGAAGTGACCTCAACCTGATGGCAAAAAGGCGGGAAAAATACCCAGGAGGCAGAAGGAAGTGACCTCAACCTGATGGAAAAAGGCAGGAAAAATACCCAGGAGGCACACAGGAAGTGACCTCAACCTGATGGGAAAAGGCAGGAAAAATACCCAGGAGGCATACAGGAAGCGACCTCAACCTGATGGGAAAAAAAGGCAAGAAAATGCCCAGGAGGTGCACAGGAAGTGACTTCAAACTTCCCTATACAGTATAAGCCCAGCCCAGACACTGCCAAATTACTGGATTATCTTCAGTCCTCCCTTGCTAGTGTGTGATCTGTCTGAACTTGTTGTGACCTGGAAACCTATTTGACTACTCGTGATTGCTGCTTGCCATTGACCTTGGGTTTGTACCTTGACCTACTTCTTTGCCCCTTTTGTACTCAGCTGCCTGATTGGAACCGACCCCGGCTTGGATCTCGACCCTTCTTCTTCCGATTAACCCTTCTGTACTTCGTTTACCAGAGTGGACTTGACCTCGGCTCAGATCTTGGACTAAGGTTTGCACGGTGCTCCGCACCCCTGGCACTTGTGCCACTCGGTTTCCACCAAGTCTCTGTCTCCATCTCCATAGGCATCAATGACCCGAGGTGCAAGGGTCAAAACAATTGCACAGAGCAGGTAAGTATAACATGTTTGTTATTTAAAAACAGAAAAACAAGACTTTATTATCACTTTCATTCCGGGTGGAGTCACTGATCTTGTAACAATAAATATGTAGGGAGGACCCCTACCATACCAACATCCATAATTATATAGAAAAAGATTGAAGCAGTACAAACTTGCCCAAAAAAATAAAGGACTTTGTGGGCACAACATGAGGCAGAAAGGATATATAAAAAAATATATGTCACCCCTTGACTCCGCCCGCTACCCACCTCCGAACACTGTTCCTTGGTTCCACCTCTTTTCCACCTGCCAGTACCACCCCTGTTGGAGAATACAGAAACAAGTATTTTGCGGTGCTAAGTATTTTTTATGGAATCTGTTAATGGTTACAAAAAAGGCAGTAAAATAGATCGAACAACAATGGACACTCCAGCGACAATAGATCTTCCCCAGCAACATTGGACTCCCAACAACCAGCATCAAAAGACCCTCCAGCAGCCAGCAACATTACACCCTTCCCTCAACAGTAACATAGTTGCCAACATTGCAAAAAAATAATTGGGGACACTTCAGGCCAAAGCAATGTGCACTACGGCTTTTGGCCTGAGGTGGGGAGGGGGCGCCAGACCTGAGCAGAGCGTCGCTGATCGCAGCCGATCAGTGCCGTTCGGAATTGACGGAGAATCCCGAGGACAGCACATCTGACCTCGGCAAATCTCAGGTAGAAAGTCTTTCCGAGGTCAGCTGAAGTGTCCTCGGGCCTTTTCGGACGTTTCCGAGGTTCTCCAGCGCCCCCCCCCCCCACACAGCCTCTGGTCGCATGCGGTATTGCATCCCATTGAAGTCAATGCGTTACAAATTATTTTCGTTTCCATTGACTTCAATGTGGAAACTCGCTTAGATATGCGAGTACTTTGGATTACGAGCATACTCCTGGAACGGATCATGCTCGTAATCCGAGGTTCCACTGTACCTGTAACAAATAAATAAATAAATAAATATTTTTTGGATACAATTACAGTCCAAAAAAAAATCACCACAAATTCATAAAAGATCATTTACATCCGTTCATGTCCCTCGGAGCAAAAAGTGGAAGTTTTTTGATGCTTGGAACTCCTAGAAGGCCAGATTTATCATTTTCCTACTAATTGACACCCACAAAGAGCCAAAAGTTCTGTGATGCATTGATGATTGTGAGTCTTGGATGTCTTTACTGGCAGCAGGACCCACAAACACCAGCCGCTCATAATTAGAAGCCTGTGAACTGGAGAGAGCTCTGTTTGTCATTAAGTTTTCTGCGTCTTCGTCCAAGATGCTGAATCGGAGCTCAATAATGGTCTACTAAGCATGACATTTATTTCACAGTTCAGAGTGTGCGGCACAAAGTCTTTCCAGAGATAGTTTAGCAAATAAAAAAAATAAAAAAAAATAAAAGGAAGCTTTAAAGGGAACATTGGGCCAGATTCATGTAGATTTGCGGCGGCGTATCGTATCCCGTTTACGCTACGCCGCCGCAAGTTTCCAGCGTAAGTGCTTGATTCACAAAGCACTTGCGTGTAAACTTTCGGCGGCGTAGCGTTCCCGCGCCGAACGTTCTGCGCATGCTCCGTTTGAAAATTTCCCGCCATGCTTTGCGCGAAATTACGGCGCCCCGACATGTTTTTTGAACGGCGACGTGCGTAACGTACTTTCGGGCTTAAGTTTGCGACTGGAAAAACCGACTAGCGACGACGTAAGAGAATGCGACGAACGCGCGTACCTTCCTGGATCGCCGTAAACAGCTAATTTGCATACCCGAAGCTGGAAAACGACGCGAACTCCACCCAGCGGCCGCCAGAGAATTACACCTACGATCCGAAGGCGTACGAAGCCATACGCCTGTCGGATCTATGCCAAAAGCCGTCGTATCTTAGTTTGAGGATTCCAAATCAAGATACGACGCGGCAAATTTGAAAATACGCCGGCGTATTTCTGCTGTGAATCTGGCCCACTGTTTTCAGGGCATGCAAAATGTAATTTATTGCTTGTAACATTTGACGTGGAATATATATATATATATATATATATATATATATATATATATATATATATATATATATATATATATATATATATATATATATATATATAGCGCCCTGCTCCTGATGACCAGGCGCTATGTTCAAATTTAGGGGGTGTCTGAACTGATAATTAGCTCAGACTTCGTTAATTAAGGCTAAATCAGCCTCTGTTCCGGCTTTGGCTATGCTTGGAGGGATTTCCCTTTGTTTGCCTATAGGTGGCGTTACCACCACAGGCCGATGCCTGGCTGATGAATGCAAATGTTCCTCCAGTATTTTTTTGATAAAATACTGCATTCATCTTGCCATCAATTTTGACCAAATTTCCTGTGCCTTTGTAGCTCACACATCCCCAAAAAATCAGCGATCCACCTCCGTGTTTCACAGTAGGGATGGTGGACCTTTCATCATACTGTAGGCCTTGTTGGCTCCTCTCCAAAGGTATAGCCAGATTCAGGTAGAGTTACGCCGGCGATACGCCTTCGTAACTCCGAATCTGCGCCGTCGTACATTTAAGCGTATTCTCAAATTGAGATACGCCTAAATGTTGCTAAGATACGACCGCCAGCGCCGTTGTATCTTTGCTGACTATTTACGCTGGCCGCTAGGGGCGTGTAGAATGCGTAAATCAGCGAGATACGCCTATTTACGAACGTACTCTTGCCCGTTGCAGTAAAGATACGCCGTTTACGTAAGGCGTTTTCAGGCGTAAAGGTAAACCACCAAAAAGACGGCGCAGCCAATGTTAAGTATGGACGTTGGACCCGCATCGAATTTTAAAATGTTTACGTCGTTTGCGTAAGTCGTCCGTGAATGGGGCTGGCCGTAATTTACGTTCACGTCGAAACCAATGAGTCTTTGCAGCGTAATTTGGAGCATGTGCACTGGGTTATGTCCACGGACGGCGCATGCGCCGTACGTTCAAAACGTCAATTACGTGGGGTCATGCCTTATTATCATAAAACACGCCCACCTCTTCCCAACTTGAATTAGGCGCGCTTACGCCGGCACATTTACGATATGCTACCGTAACTTAGGACGCAAGTGCTTTGTGAATACAGCACTTGCCTCTCTAACTTACGGCGGCGTAGCGTATATGAGATACGCTACGCCTGCCTAACGTTGGGCACGTCTGCGTGAATCTGGCTAGTAGTGGCCAAAAAGCTCAGTTTTGATTTCATCACACCAAATGTCTTTGTGGCAGAAGGTTTGAGTCTTGTCTCTGTGCTCTTTGGCGTATTGTAAGCGGATACTTTGTGACATTTGCGTAGTAATGTCTTTCTTCTGGCGACTCGACCATGCAGCCCATCTTTCTTCAAGTGCCTCCTTATTGTGCATCTTGTATAGCCACACCCCATGTTTTCAGAGAGTCCTGTATTCCACCTGAAGGTATTTGTGGGATTTTCTTTGCATCCCGAACAATTTTCCTGGCAGTTGTGGCTGAAATTTTAGTTGGTCTACCTGACCGTGGTTTGGTTTCACCAGAACCCCTCATTTTCCACTTCTTGATTAGAGTTTGAACACTGCTGATTGGCATTCTCAATTCCTTGGATATCTTTTTATATCCCTTTTTATATTACCTTTTCCCGCAGATCCTTTGACAATTCTTTTGCTTTCTCCATGACTCAGAATCCAGAAACGTCAGTGCAGCACTGGGTGAAAGATGCAAGGGTCTGTCAGGAGTCCAGAAACTCATTGACCTTTTATAGACACACACTAATTGCAAGCAAACAGATCACAGGTGAGGATGGTTACCTTTAACCACCGGACCATTATGCAGGTAAAGGACCTTGCCCCTTTTTGCGATTCGGCACTGCGACGCTTTAACTGACAATTGCGCGGTCGTGCGACTTGGCTCCCAAACAAAATTGACGTCCTTTTTTTCCCACAAATAGAGCTTTCTTTTTGTGGTATTTTATCACCTCTGCGGATTTTATTTTTTGCGCTATAAACAAAAATAGAGCGACAATTCTGAAAAAAATGCAATATTTTTTACTTTTTGCTATAATAAATATCCCCCCCAAAAAAAAAAAAAAAAAAAATGTGTATATATATATATATATATATATATACATTTTTTTCCCTCAGTTTAGGCCGATACGTTTTCTTCCACATATTTTTGGTAAAAAAAAAAAATCGCAATAAGCGTATATTGATTGGTTTGCTCTTAATTTATAGCGTCTACCATATAGGGGGTAGTTTTATTGCATTTTTATTAATACTTTTTTTTTTTCTAGTAATGGCGGCGATCAGCGATTTTTATCATGACTGCGACATTATGGCGGACACTTTTGACACATTTTTGGGACACTGGCAGTGAAGGGGTTAACCAGGAGGGGTTGCTGTAGGGGTTACGCGTGCCCTAAGGGAGCGATTCTTACTGTGGGGGGCGTGGCTATGCATGTGACGTCACTGATCGTCGTTCCCTATGATCAGTGACGGGCTCAATAGGAAGCACGGGGAGAGGTTTGTTTACACTTACTTCACTCTCCCCGTTTCTTCAGCTCTGTGACGCGATCACGGTACACCGACGGCAATCGGGTCCCGCGGGCATGGTCACGGAGCACAGGACCCAGTCGCTCGTGACCCACGGCTGGGCTTCCTAAAGGGGACGTACCTGTACGTCCATATGACCAGCCGTGCCGTTCTACCGACATATTTAGTCATGCGGCGGTCCTCAAGTGGTTAATAGCCTTTCAAACCCCTTTTGTGTCAACTTGTGAGCATGTTATCAGGCCATCAGAGGCGGCTCTAAGCTTTGTGAGGCCTTAGGCAAAAGTTGACATGGGGCCCCCACTCTGGCCCATGATGGGGGGGGGGGAATTCAAGGACAAGAGCTTCTTCCCCACAACCCTGGACGGTGGTTGTGAGGGGGTCTGTGGGCAGGGGGCTTATTGGAATCTGGAAGCCCCCTTTAACAAGGTGGCCTTGTGGCGACATTGACTGAGGGCATGCTGGGTCATTAACGTCACAAGGGGTGGTGCCACCGATATTCACTGGTTGTTAGGGACGCTGGCGGCCCCGCTCCTGAGCCAGGGCTCATAACGCTGCCGAGCACAGCAGCGTTCGTGTCCCCTGTCCCTCAAAACTGGGGTAAAGCATTGGGCAAGTTAGGTGGCCGCGAGGCCCCTGTGAGTGCGAGGCCTTAGGCGACCGCCTAATTAAAGACCTGCCTCTGCAGGCCATAATCACCAGGGTATGTAAACTTTTGATCAGGGTCATTTGGGTAGTTTCTGTTGCCATTATGATATAAAAAGAGTAAACACAGTTGATTGATAATAAATGGCTTCAGCCAATCACTAACCATGAGCAAGAGAAAAGTTTTTGTGTTCTCATTCATATTCTCTGAAAAATGGCCAAGAAATCATAAACTCTGCCAGGGTATGTAAACTTATGAGCACAACTATATATATATACACACATTGGGCTAGATTCAGGTATGTCGGCGTAATTTTGTCGCGGTGTAGCGTATCGCATATACGCTACGTCGCCGTAAGTCAGAAAGGCAAGTGCTGTATTCACAAAGCACTTGCCTCCTAAGTTACGGCGGCGTAGCGTAAATGGGCCGGCCTAAGCGCGCCTAATTCAAATGTGATTGACGTTTTTTGTGATTGACGTTTTTTACGAACGGCGCATGCGCCGTCCGTGGACATATCCCAGTGTGCATTGCTCCAATGTACGCCGCAAGGACGTATTGGTTTCGACGTGAATGTATATTACCGTATTTATCGTGGTATAACGCGCTCCCGCGTATACCGCGCACCCCCAAAGTTGACCCGAATCCTTTGGAAAAAAAGTTTTTTTTGTGGTTTTTGTACTTACAGTTTTGGTGTCTTGCGCGGCGTCCATCGGTGGCCTCGTCGGGTCCGGTGTTCGTCTGCGGCTTCGGGTGTCCTCTTCGGCGGCTTCGGGTGTCCTTCTGCGGCTTCGGGTGTCCTTCTGCGGCGGGTCCGGTGTCCTCTTCGGCGGGTCCGGTGTCCTCTTCGGCGGGTCAGGCGTCCTTCTGCGGCGTCCTTGCGTCCTCCCCGCTCGTTTCCCGCGCCAAGTTTGAATACTGTGCCGACATATACAGAGCGCAGTACACTCGTGTATTGTCGGCAATGCTCGGCTACCCGCGCTGACGTCCTGTATGTCCAGGACGTGAGCGCGGAAGGAGCCGAGACTGCCCGACTATATGATTTTCAGGGCAAAAAAGTGCGCGATATACGCCGATAAATACGGTACGTCCAGCCCCATTCACGGATGACTTAAGCAAACGACGTAAAATCTTCAAATTTCGACGCGGGAGCGACGGCCATACTTAACATTGACTAAGCCAGCTATTTGTTCGACTAACTTTACGGCGGAAAAAGCCTTACGTAAACGACAAAAATGCGCCGGGCGCACGTACATTTCTGAATCGGCGTATCTAGTTATTTGCATATTCTACGCCAAACTCAACGGAAGCGCCACCTAGCGGCCAGCGTAAATATGCACCCTAAGATACGACGGCGTAGGAGACTTACGCCGCTCGTATCTTAGCCTAATTTAAGCATATCTGGTTTCCAGAATACGCTTAAATTTACGACGGCCTAGATTGAGAGTTACGACGGCGTATATACTGATACGCCGGCGTAACTCTCTGTGAATCTAGCCCTATATATATATATATATATATACACATTGGCCCAGATTCTCGTATATGGGCGTAAAACTGTGCGGGCGTAACGTATCTAATTTACGTTACGCCGCCGCAAGTTTTACAGACAAGTGCTTTATTCACAAAGAACTTGCCTGTAAAGTTGCGGCGGCGTAGCGTAAATCACCCGGCGCAAGCCCGCCTAATTCAAATTAGCCAGGTAGAGGGCGTGGAGCATTTAAATTAGGCGCGTTCCCGCGCCGAACGTACTGCGCATGCGCCGTCCGGAAAATATCCCAGGGTGCATTGCTCCAAATGACGTCGCAAGGACGTCCTTGGTTTCGACGTGAACGTAAATGGCGTCCAGCCCCATTCACGGACCACTTGCGCAAACGACGTACGGTAAATTTAAAAATTTTGACACGGGAACGACAGCCATACTTAACATTGGTTGCCCCTCATATAGCAGGGGCAACTTTACGTAAACGTTGTAACTTCACTGCGTCGACCGCGCGTACGTTCGGGAATTTGCGTATTTAGCTAATTTGCATACTCGACGGGGGAAAACGACGGAGGCGACACCTAGCGGCAAAAAAAAAAAATTGCATTTAAGATCCGACAGCGTAAGAGCCTTACGCCTGTCGGATCTAATGGATATCTATGCGTAACTGATTCTAAGAATCAGGCGCATAGATACGACGGTCCAGATTAGGACTTACGACGGCGTACATTGCGTTGCGCCGTCGTAAGCCCTTTGAGAATCTGGGCCATTGCGTCCATATAATTCTTGGAAGTGTTAGCACAGTGGAGCACCAATTTTCTTGACAAACACACCTGCTACCGCATATGTGTTAATTAGGCACGCCGTCCATTGCCTATGATGTGGTACAATTTATCAGTGTATTAGCTGTGCAGTGCCCCTTTATCACCCAGATGCCAGGGCAGCCGGGGAGATTATTATGTGATCCCAATTACGCTGATAAATGTAGTGATTATCTGCCTAAAAAATGTGCAATCTGTGTCAGGGAAAAAAAAAAATCAGAGAGTCAGAGACCTGCTTTACTTTTTTGCAGAGTCCACCTAATTCTGTCGGATGCCAACGTCTGTTCTAATGAATATTTTCTATTGGTGCTTTTAAAGCAAACCTGACATGGAAAAACGCGATGGCAGCCATTTCTGATCTCTCTTTTATTCTGAAAATGCTAGTTGTCTGGTTGCACTATGGAGATATACCGTATATACTCGAGTATAAGCCGACCCAGATATAAGCCGAGGCACCTAATTTTACCACAAAAAATGGGAAAACTCATTGACTCGAGTATAAGCCTAGGTGTCCATCTGCATGCCTCACTGTGTCTCACTTTGTCTCACTGTGTTCATGTGCATGCCTCACTGTGTCCATACCTTACTGTGCCCATGCCTCAGGGTGTTCATGCCTCACTGTGCCCCTGCCTCACTGTGCCCCTGCCTCACTGCCCCTGCCTCACTGTGCCCATGCCTCATGTAACGGTCACCACCGTTTACGACCTTCCATCACATCCAAGACAGCTTATCGACACTCCAACCGACAGGACCCGATCCTATTTCATTTGCCCAGAATCAAGACGAGACACAGCTCTGTACTTGTTCCAAATGTAATGACCAACTTTAATGGTTTCTTTCAGTCTTATATACAGTACAAGGCATTAAAGGAACAATCAACTCCCCACCCACACACTAAGGCTAATTACTAACCATTCTAAACAGGTCGGCGCCGGCCTATAATTATCATGTCTAATCACTGCACATTCCTTCATTAACAGCATAACAAACAAAACCCCATCACACACTGAGTTCCCGAGGCAGACGTTCCGTCTCCGCATACAGCTTGACACCTATCCACACCTCTGAGCATCAATAGGTTTTAGACAGTGTTATCACACAATTAAATGTCTTCCAGGAGCCTGACTCAATTAGCATGTCACTAGTCAGGGCTAATCATAGAATGAGTCACTATTGACTGGTTGGGCCAACATCTTGCAGTATCTCAAAATCCTGCAATACGAACTATCAGTGATATCCCATCTCATGTAATACATGAATTATGATTCACTTGCCACCCCATGCCCAAAGGGCACAGGGTGGACTCAGACCCAAGAGTTATCAGTGACGCTGACACAGGAGTATCCCCCATCCTCACAAAGTCTCTGGGTGTCCCGGGTCATTCCGTTACACCTCACTATGCCCATACCTCACTATGCCCAAGCCTCACTGTGTCCATGACTAGACTGACGTTTAACATGGTAGTCAATGGAAGGGGTGCCCGGGTTTTGAAAATCGGTGCTCCCCAGCCATAGGTCACCCAGACGACAAACTTTGAACACTTGTAGAGCAGAAATTGGGCCACATGTGTGCCAAGTCCCGGGTCCAGGAGACCTAATCAAGGAGGGATCCACTACATTGCAGTTCGCCGGCTTCAGCTTAAAGGCTCTTCTACTGCACGGCTGGAGGTTCGGGACTTTGCATTTATTATGGACTTTCCCACCCTGACAACAAAGCTTAACCACTTGAGGACCGCCAAACGCTGATATACGCCGGCAGAATGGCACGGCTGGGCACAGGCACGTATAGGTACGTTGCCCTTTAAGTGTCCAGTCGTGGGTCGCACCCGGTCCGAAGCTTCGTAACCGCGCCCGCGGACCCGATCGATCGCCA